>NC_140958.1:106717802-106855302 GCF_014529385.1 Adiantum capillus-veneris
TGAAAAGAAGATTATCCCTCAATCATTATGAATGAATGTTCAGAAGAGTAAGGAATCTACTTAAAGTACACTTTTTGAACTTTTACCATGAAAGACCCAGCTCTATTATTTTCCATTTTTTCTAGAGAGAGAGTGCAAAAAATACATTTTCTTAGAAGGCCCTCCAAATGACCTCCGAAATTTCCTAATGGGAGGGGGGGCATCTCCAATCTCTCTGGATCCCTCTCTCTCTCTCTCTCGAGCTAACTCTCTCACTTGGCTTCGACAAAGATTTGGCTATAACCCTCTCTCTCAATTTCGAGAGGGGAGAACGAGGAAAGTCTTCATGCAAGGGGAGTAGAGGGAGGAGGAGGAAAAAGGGGTGCTTTATCTTATGCTCTCGAAACCTCAAATGAAAGGGGAAAAAAAGAGCAAGATTGGCAAGACGGAAGGTGTTTTTTGGCAAGAACGAAGGGATGGAAGGCATGAAAGGTGGAGGGAGGTGATCGAAGAAGGGAAGCTTAGCTTCTTGTGCTAGCAGAATCTCAACGAGCTCTCTCCCTTAAGCTTGAAGCCCACCAGTAAAGCACGCAAAAACAAGAGAGGGATCTTTTCTTGGTGGGGCTTTGAGACCTTGAGGAGGTCATTACCGTGGAGATTAGGCAATACAGGGTTTCAAGGTGTCTCAATCTCCCTCGATAAACTAGGGCAAGCAAAGAGGGTTATTGGGAGGTGGGCGAGAGCGAAGCTGATGTGGGATGCATGTCTAACCTCACCATCCTATCTTATTGCAGTATTAGCGAGAACCACAATTAATTTTTCAATCCATGGGATGAAGCTGACTCCACTAGTGCATAGATGCTACAAGAGGTTGTCAATCTGTCGAAAAACAACTAACAACTCGCATCTAACTCAAGCTACACTCAAGTAACTGAAATCACCAAAAGCCAATCGCTCATCGACAAACAAATCACATCCGTTACAACATCAAATGACATCCTAACGTAATGAAACTTCTAGGGCATGTTTGTAAGACCTAAGCACACATGCTTATGGTCTCAAACTCCACTTTAGGTCAAGTTCCAAAATTGCGATTATTAACAGCAGTGGATTTTTGACCTAATCGTTTTCGACCCAGAATGCATCTAAATGCTTAGCAATGATGCCCCAATACCCCACTTATGCTTAGTTTTTTATTTGAAAGTGTAAATTCCTAGTTATGATGAAATTAGGCCGCGGATCGACGACGCCAAAAACTACGATTTACTGTAAACTGCTTATGTCAATGCGTAGAGCTCTTACCTGCGGCGGTTGCAATGCAACAAACGCGACTGCAATGTGACAACCGGGGAGGGAGTAGGAAGCGCGAGAAGGAGAGGAGTGAGCGCCGCTAGCTCACGCTGTGTATTTCATTATCCGAAACTTACAAATAACTTACAAAAATTGGTTTTTATATCTTAGCCAAGGTTTTTGGGTGGTCAAAACTAATAATCTGGAGTTCTACCAAAGCTGGGTAATGACAGGTTGATACAATCTGGAAGCTTGTAGCCCCGTCTCATTAATTATAGAGTTTATCCGAGAAAATAGGAGTTACACTATCCTCGATTTATCAAAATAATAAGTGTTTTACAAAGAGAACTCCGAAAAATGGTATCCGTGTTAGCTTGCTGCTAACGTTCCCCCCCTCCTCGCCTGTGTCGTTCCTTGACACAGCTTTATGGGCTGAAATAGTCTTCGGGCTGGTGGCTGGTTGGCGAGTCGGTCTTTAAGCGCATTCAATGCCTTTTGGTATCTGATTTTCCTTTCTTTATCGGGCACTTGCAGGAACTGCATGGTTACTTTGTTCTTCATCTCCACCGCTGAGTAGCCTATAAACCTGGATGTGAGGTTGCTGATCACTGGTGCAAATATCTTCGTTTGCCAAGTGAAGAATCCCGTGTAGAAAGCTTCCTCGAACGCCAACATATTATGCGATGGTAAGAACATACACCGGGCGTAGAAGCCATAGAGGACTTCTTCGGAAGGCTGACCACTGAGATCATAGCATAACCCTTTTTTTCCCTCGAGGAATGACATCCACGGGGTGCCTGCTTGCTCTGGATCATGAAAGACTTCAATACAGGTGAGCAGCATTTGGCATGTCTTATATAACATTGCACAAGAGAGACCCGGTAGACTCTTGAAGACAGTCATGGCACCCGTTAGGGTTTTCACCATGTATTTCTCTGTGAGACCGGTCACTTCTCTGGAGCTGGCAGTCTTGGGTAGTTCAGCCAGGTTGGCCGCTTCTTTGTTAGTGCCTCATGCGCTTGCCAAGTCCTTACTCTTGGTACATAAAAAAAAAGTGGGATCTGTTTGTAGGGCTGCACGTGCTCTTGTGAACAACATCATGTACCTTGGGTTTTTGTTCAACCAGCTCAACCGCCACTTCAGGTGGTCTTTATCTGCGCCATCTGTTTGCATGTCTGCATAATGCCTTTCTTTTACTTGGAGTAAATCCACCTTTATCAAGGGGTATGGCAGGGATTGCTGATGCCATTGCGCATTGATTTGATTGGGAGTGAGTTGAGTGACGTTGACAGAGTGAAGAACTCTCAACTCCCAATCCATCGCAGCCTTCCACTGCTCATCCACCTCTTGTGTGATCTTTTCTTCCAGTGTGTCTTCTTCAGCTTTTGAGAGTTGGACCATGGGCACTGTGTTTGCATCTGTAATGTTTTATCTGAAAATCCTCCTCACCACTCAGCTCTGCTGTGGACTGTGTCTCCAATTCAGTGAATGATACTGAGGGTATATCTATTTGCGGCGGCTCTGAAGTGCCTGCTTCTTCGTGGGTTTCCAGCTTTCCTTCTCTCAGGAGCTGGTTAACTCTTTTGAGCTCAGATATTTCTTTTAGGAGCTCTTCTTCTCTCTGGACCCGCATCAAAGCCAGGTCCCTGCGCTGAGATTGCTCCAGCTTTAACTCCAGCTCAAGGTCCTTGTTCTTCTTCTCCAATGCTTTGTAGACCTGATCTGTTCCTTTGATCGAGGCTACAACTGGATTCTCTCTTATTTTCCGTAAGAAGATTTCCTGATCATTTATTCTTTGTTCGGAGTATTGCAAAGAAGCGTTGGCAACATCCAACTGCACCTGAATTTTCTGAGCTGACAGGGTGGTCGTTAGAAGTTTGTTTGTAACTTCTGCCAGCTGTTCATCCTTGGCTTTACAAGCATCTGATAACTTTGTGAGCAGATCACCTAGCTCTTCCATCTCCTTCTGTTGTCTATCTCTGGCTAGCTGATGTTGTTCAGCTTCGGCTTTCATTTCCTGCACTTGCCTCTGAAGATCGGTGATGACGTTCATTTTGTCTTCTAACTCTCCTTGGAGAGCATCAATATTCATCTCTAACTCCTTGGCCTTTGTGCTACGGCCAAGTGCTGCTGATCAGAGTCTCTCCGTCATATCCTGCATTTTCCTTGCATATTTGTTTACTTGTAGGATTACTTCATCATTAGACTACCAATCTTCATGTCTTGCTAGCTGGGTTGATGTGCCTGTAGCCTCATGTGTGTCTTTTGGCTGGGTCGTAGCGGTTGGTTCTTCATGCCCTTGAGGCTGTGTCTGGCCTTCTTCTCCCTTGTCTTCCTGAGGCTTTGTGGATGCCTCGGCTGTTTCTTGCTGTGTGGAGGTAGAAGGTGCTGGCTCAGACTTTGTTGTGTCCTCTTGTGCAGTGGTTGCTTGTTGTACAGATTCTTCTACCTTTTGATGTTCATGCTCATCTTCTTTCTCTTTTTGTTGCTCTTGCTAGTCAGCCTCTTGTGCAAATTCTTATGCTTCCTTTGATTTAGGTTCTGTCTCTTTGGTGGGCTCAGCTTCTGTGGCTTTGTCTTTCTCAGGCTCAGCTTCTTTAGTGGTGTCTTTACCTGTAGGTGATGGTGGTGGGCTTGGCATATGATTTTCTTGTTGGTCAGTAGACGATGAAGTGGGTTAGGGAGACCCTTGACCTTGGTCGTGTGCTTCTTCCCTTGCCGTTTCCTCGACTTGTCTCTATTCCTCCACCTCTTTTGCTTTCCTTGCCTCTTCTTGGGCTTCTTTCAGTTTGAGGGCTTCTGCTTCTTGGTACATTTTTTCCAAAGACTCTGTCGGATCTTCAGCCTCTTTTCTCGTGTGATGCTTTGTCCTTGGGCCCTTAAGTCCGCTAGGTACCCATTTTTCGGGGTCCTTTCCTTGTGCTTGTCGGCTGCACTGGTAGGCATGTTTTTCTCTTTCAAAACAAGCTTGCTTTTGGACTGTCTCTTCTTGGTGGGCGGCCATAGCTTTTCTCTTCATCTCCTGTCTTCTTGCCCTCTTCTCCTCATTATCTGAGCTCTCTCCTGTTGTGCCTTTTTGGTGAGCTTTCAGCCGATTCTTCATCTGATTTATGAGATCTATTTGCTGACCTTGTAGCTCTAGGAGATGGTTGTGCTGCCAACACCCATGTGTTTTGGTCTAGGTCCGCTGGTGGTAGGTTGTCGGCCATGCCGATGGCATGGTACCAATCCTTGTCAAGACTTTTGGCACACCCAAGTAAGTGATCTTCCCTTCCTTCTTTGCGCCCTTCAGAGTGGTCAGGACGTACTGGGCGTGGTCCACTGGTTGCCTGGTTGTTGACTTCAGAACTTGTGTGAATGTGGTGGCAACCGCATGATTTGGCGTGGTGTGCCTTGGTGGCCTTTTAGCCAAGAAGTAGGGGGTGGATGTTGTGCCGCTTTGCGGGCACGTGGTGAAAGATGGGAATCTGCAAGAAATTTCAAGTTTTGACAAACTTGTGATTTATGCGAGGGTCTGATATGACAATAGGATGATTGAAATGCATTCAAAATGTGGGTTCGGTGCTTAGAAAGGAAGATTGGTACTTCAAGACAAGCTGCAATGATGCTTCCAGAAAGTGATTTTACAAGCTAAATTTGTAGTGTTCAACATACTCTCCAAGGCTGTCTTTACGGATCATCAATTGGAGCTACGGTGTGGAAATTATATGTGTTTGAAGTTTGACCCGATTGTAGACCGTACCAGATTGGTCAGTTATTGATGAAGGGTCAAAGTTGATATAAATACATGTGCCTAAAGTGCTCACTTTGTGGAGCACGTCGGTCTTTTCAAATACGAAATTGAAGTTTGGATTGTCAAGATATTGTCAGTTTCAGTTCCCCAGATGGCCAATTTCGTACCACTTTGGTCGCCTTGATCAATGTTCCATCTGGGATTTTTGGGCTTCATCCAGGAAATGGAAGAAAAGGATGTCGTGTTTGGTAGTGATTTAGTTGATTTGTATGTCGGATGGTTAATGGAGACACATCTGGTGCTATACAATGCTTCAAAAGTTACATATGTCAAATGTGGTGCCCATACGGAAGCACATGAAGTTTTGGATCATCTTTCAATTTGGAATGTCATCTCTTGTAATGCACTCATTGCAGGATTTGCCCCACATAGGCAAGGCTAGAAGCTCTGGTGTGTTTTCAGCAAATGCAAAGTCAGGGTCTCTCTCTAGATGCAAGCATGCATCTTGAAGGCATGTGGCTGCTGCTGATATGGGCACAAAAATTCACGATGATATGGTTAGTCAAGGGCTACTTTGGATGATATGTTGTGCTTAGCCATGCCTTGGTCGAAGTGTATGCCTAAGAAAATGGCCTATGAACTTTGAGAGTAGCGGAATTAGGAAATTAGGTGAAGTACTTTTGAGAGGTTACTTTGTGAGCATAGCGGGTGAACTTAATTGATGGTAGCAACATAAACATGGTACTTAGTTAACTTGGCATGCACAATACTTTTGCAAGAGCAAGAGAGTTTAGAGAGCATGAAAATAGTTGAGGATCAGATTCATATGGAGCCGATCCCCCCTCCAATAGGCATTTGTATTATAGTTTCTCCCATCAAGAGAGACTTGGTACAATACAATCTTTGTGTTCCTTGTGACCTACGTGATGCAATGAAGATGGAAAGCTTCATGCATCACAAGCATAACATAAACTTGTAGAAAACATTAACTATCCCAAGCCTCAGTTCCAAGGCCTCAAACACCTTCGAAGGTGGAGAGAGCTAGCGGGGAATGAGGGTAGGGAAGAGGAAGAAGAAACATTCCATAGGAGAAAGAAATAGTTTCTCACTTATCATCACTCTTCATGCTAGCATACATAATAGCATAGTAATGAAGATGGCAAGCTTATGCATTCAAGCATGGCTCTTGGTTGGATTTGCATTCCATAGCCAAGAGTGTTGGTGTAGGCTCTTACTTGTCACAAGCTTGGAGAAGGAGGTGGAGTTTCTCAACTTTAACCAAGTGAGAATGAATCCACAAAATGAGTGTGTGTGTGTGTGGTGTATATCCCTCTATCCCCCCCCTTGCTTGCTTGGGGCTAACTTTTCCACATGCTGCAAGCTCATTGGACCCCTCTCCCTCTAGACAATCACATGTTACATGCATTCAAGTACATGGGTAGTCTTTTGACAAGTGTCCTCCTTACCCCTTAGAGAGAGAGAGAGAGAGAGAGAGAGAGAGAGAGATTGAAAATATCTAGATATTTGTTGGATGGAAGTAGAAGCTCATTGGACCCCTCTTTAGCCCAACCAATAGCATTCAAGCACACCATGTGGTTAAGCTTAGTGAGATTTTGACATGTGTCCCATGTGCCCTTTTAGAAAAGGAGTGCCCCTTGGGTGAGTGGAAGGTTAGGTCAAAGATTTCCCTATCTTTGGGAATTTTATGCATAGGAAGCTTCTCAAGCAACTTCCTCATTAAGTGTGTAGGGTCTCTTTTTGACTCAAGCATCTTGCCCCCCAGGCATAGGAAGCTTTTCAAGCAACTTCCTCATTAAGTGTGTAGGGTCTCTTTTTGACTTAAGCATCTTACCCCCCATGCATAGGAAGCTTCTCAAGCAACTTCCTCATTAAGAGTGTAGGGTCTCTTTTTGACTCAAGCATCTTTACCCCCATGCATACAAAGCTTCTCAAGCACCTTCCTCATTAAGTATGACAAGTACCTTAAGTACCTCAGTCATCAAGCATGACAAGCACCTTAGATGGAGTTCCCACCTCAAGCTTGCCTAAGGTCAAAGCAAGTTTTGGTCGGGTTCCCACCTCAAGCTCAGCCCTAGCTTGCCTAAGGTCAAAGGTCAAAGGTAAGTTTAGGTTGGGTTCCCACCTCAAGCTCAGCCCTAGCTTGCCTATTGCCTAAGGTCAAAGGACTTTTAACACTCACTATTGGAGGTCTTTAATGAAGCTAATGTCAGGACAAGGGTCCTGTTCCCTAAGAACTAGGTTAGTCACGGACTACGGCCAAGGGTCGGGCTAGGCAGTGTGGACAGGGGATCCGTCTAGGGCAAGGGGCTAAGAGCCCGCCTATATAAAGGGAGGTTGGGAGGAGGATCCTAGAGTCTAGTTCCCTAGTTCTTACACTGGTATCAGAGCCAAGGAGTCTCTCTTCCACTCTCTCTCTCTAGGCGTGGTCTCTTTAGGTCCCTAAAAGCAAGGATTTTGGGTGAGAACCGTGGCTTTTTTGAAGCTTTTCCAAAAATAACAGTTTTCCTTGCCAATTCGGGCAAAACTTTCCTGTTTTGGACGTGAAGCTATGGTGCATGAAAGTCGAAGCTCTTGGGCTTGACACAGGCACCATGGGGAGGTAGGGATGCTGCCAAAAGCCTACGGCGGCCATAGCCGGTCTCGGTTGCCCACACCATCATCTCCTTGAACTCGCGCTGCTCTGAGTCACTGGCTGTGTTTCTTTGGCTCAAAAAAAATGCTAGTTTCACATTGGTAAGGCCCTTTGGCCATTAGCCTTAGGCCTTGGCCACTACAAGCGGCCCTTCCCACAGGCAAGGCAGCGCCTTCGTGTGCCGGCAAGCCTCCCCTGAGTTCAGGTGATCCGGTGGAAGGCAAACGACCGCAACTCTTTGTTGAGCAGGCATAACTCATCATTCCGAACCAGCTGCAAACCAAATTTGGCAGTTTTGCACACCACAAAAAAGAATCGATTTGCCGTTTACATCAGATGCAAATCCAGTTATCGGCTACTACGCACAGATCGGTGTTTTCAAGTACATCCTCGGCTGCAAGTCAATTGCTGATTTCGTGGTTGCTTAGGATTTAAAATCCAACTTCGAATTCGGCGTTCGGTTCAGTTGAAGCCATAATTACCCAGTTAATTATTGCAACATGCTATGAGCTAGTGCTGAAGTTCCTCAGTGATTTCACCTCTTCGCCAATTCTACCGGGGCTTGAAATTCACCTTCTTTACGACCACCAGCGAAGTTCGCACGGCTAACTACCTCTGTGTTCGATACGGCTATGAGTTTTTATTACACTCCAAGGTACTGTTTTCTCTTTTGTTCGCACAACACAGACTCGCCATAAGTGCGGAAATTGATGATCAACACATGTTTGACTTTGAATACCTGGAATTGGCTACACCTGTGGATGTCATGGGGCCGGATACTCTCACGGAGAGTACTGGTGCGGCAACAAGGATGGACAGTGCAAACCCAGGTGACCTATCTCTGTCTCCTCATTTATCAACCCCTCCTGCTCAAAGCGTGTTGGATATTCTGGAGGATGACAGTCAATTGCCAGATGCCAGGGAGTTTGTCACTCAAGACGACTGGAAAACTTTTGATGCCCGATTTTGCAAGCTCGCTGTCAGGGTTCAAATATTGGTTACACAAGTAGAAAATCTTACACAACTAATTTACAGAATGCTACCAGAATCAACTCTACACTTGCCAGCAACCCAAGGGGTTGCCAATTTACTACTTATGACCAAAGAGGTCTATCATGTCCAAAATAATTTGGTTGTCGGAACAAATCGTGGCACGACCAACGTGGTCAAGAAGTGCCTATCACCATCCGACTTTCAACGTGCAAAAAGTCAAAAATTATGCTTTATTTGCTTAGGAACGCATCAAAAAAAGCAGTGTCCACATGTCCGACAACTTAAGCATGATGTATGAGTTCATGATTTGACATAAACTCCAGTGTTGGTGCACGGCACAGTAGTTATATGGCTTTTGAACATGTTATGCTCAACCATTTTTTCATACTTGAATATGGATTTTCAGCGTATTTTAAGTTTTTTAAATTGGGTACTGTTACGCCCCAATTGTTTTTTTGCCATAGTCATTTTTGGTACAACCAGTCACATCATCTCGGCTTATACTATCTGCCGAAAACATTATGAGATGCATGCAAGATCACTCAAGTAGGGTGTATATGATACACGTGTCCTACAACTTTACGTTCCGCATTTACTTTGGACAGTATTGTGAAAAGCCAAATGCTTGGCCCATTTCACATGACACAAGGCTTCTAATTCGTACTCCGATTACCTCGGTGACAAGAGCAGTTTGGAAACCAATTTTGGGGCACCTACATTATTCAGGATATCATCTCATCGAATCCCTACCAGTCTAACTGGTGCAAGGCACTTGAGGTGTTGACTTTCACGGTTGTCACGGTAGCCACGGGCTTCTGTTTTTGTATGCAAGGCATGCTACCCAGATGGTATAAAGTACGCTCTCACAAATCACTCTGTCAAGGACACTATTAGTTATGCATTGATTCCCATAATTTTCGGTTGCTATCAAGGCACACAAAACAACCTAAAACTTCTAATGGATTCACAACCCATACACGGTAGACAGTCAAGATCTGACTTGTGTTCCCTCTCACGATGCGAGCATCATACAGTCAGATGGTTGCATGCTTATAGGATAAGCTACCAGTCAGGCATAAGATGTCTTAGTGCACACATTCTGGGCACACACAAACTAGACATTTAAGGAAAGTTCCTCAGCCCAACATGCTCTTCTATTCGTTCTTCACCTCTTTTTCTAAGGAACAACATGAAATTTTTTACGAAGTTTGTTTCATGTTTCAATACTGAGTTCTCCTGAGCCAAGATACTCTACAATTCTTAGCTACAAATTGGGCAAGGTTCCATTCACATTTATTTTCATTGGTTTATCGATTGAATACTCATTTCCATATGGGCTATGAACCACGCACGCTGGCTACGGGCCATTGCTAAATCTAGGATACAATCCACTTGTTGGTATTCCTTGGATGATTGTTCTCAAGATCGAACAGCTCTACCCAGTGGAGTACACATGGATGTTAATTGACAAGCAAGCGTCTTGTCATTACAGATGTCATTACGGATGTTTAGGGTGACATTTTTGCACTATATGCTTTCAGTGCAACGCTCATGTGAGTTTTTTGATAATCTTGACCTCACACTGGCTGATCTCTACCATGGAGTATAGACGCAGCAATCAGGGGTGACAATATGGTCGTAAGGGATCGGTAGTTCACTCGTGTGGGTCTCCTGCTCTCTCTATAGCACTACGAAGTGTCTATGGACATCCGGTTTTGGGGTAAGACCCAGCGAGTGATTTCTATATCACCTAATAGGCATTAAGGATCACAGTTTGATTTTCATTGAGGATCACAGTTGATCTCTCCCAGTTCTACTTTCAAGGAAAGAATTTTGCAATCTACCATGCAGTAGCAGACGAACACACTTTTTAAGTTGATTTCACTCAATCTGTACAGGGTTAACTATGTTGGCTATCGTTATCTCCTAATTGAGCAGTTTCTACAAAGAAGTCTTATCAAGGGATTTGACTACGTAGATTCTAATTCAAGGGCTTGGGTTGCAAAGGCAACAACCAGGGCTCCCCACTGTTTGTTTTTCAGGTAGGGGACGTGCTCCTTTCCATTTGCATACAGGTAAGTGTACATTATGTTATTGCATTTTTCATACATGTAAATGTACAGTATGTTATTGCATTTGCATACAGGTAAGTGTACTGATTTGGTGTCAATTCCATGTTTAGTATGCTTTGCTTAGTGTTTCAAGACGTCTAAGTACGCTTGAATATTACAGACACATGCCAAGGGCATGTCGGCACAAAGTACTTTGGGCCAAGTGTCCAATCTGTCTTTCTGCCTTATGCAGTTACGAACCTACTTATAGGGTTCAATTTGGCACATGTTGTCACATGGGATACAACATGGACTAGGAACTTGAGGAGTTCGGTTTAGCCAGTGGAGCTGAAGTCGCGGAGCGGAGCGTGGATCGACTCACACACACATATAGAGATACACAGAGAGCTTACACAGTACGCAGAGAATCGTTTGAAGGGTTATCTCCCAAAACCTTATTATCCACAAAAGTATAAGTGAGTATATACAAAGAGTAAGTGATAAGTGAGTTAGGTGGACGGCCGGCCATATCCGTATAAGAGGCAACTTGGGCTTTAATCCCAACAACCTCCCACTTAAAGTCCAATGTGGCACTTTAAGTAACTGTGAATCTATGAACATAAATGTACAAAGATTTACATGGCTGCCATCTATCCAATGCCCAATAACTCATGACAATGCACAAAGCCCTCTCCTGGAAGTCCCTTTGTGAGTAGATCAGCAGGATTGTCCTTGGTGTGGATCTTCAGCAGTTGTATCTGCTTGTCTTCAAGTACTTCCCTAATGAAGTGATATTTCACATCAATATGCTTAGTCTTCGAATGGAACACTGGATTCTTTGCCAATTGTATAGCACTTTGACTATCACAATATAATTCTGGCATATCTACTTTGATTCCCAAGTTTGCTACCAATCTACTAAGCCAAATAGCTTCTTCGCATGCCTCATTTGCTGCAACATACTCAGCTTCTATAGTAGACTGCGTAACACAATCTTGTAATTGAGATCGCCATGATATGGCACCTCCAGCCAATGTAAAGACATAGCCTGATGTACATCTCCTCTTATCCAAGTCTCCTGCATAATCTGAGTCAGTGTATCCTCTGACACTCAAATCCTGACTACCATAGCATATGCGCATACTCTTTGTATGTTTTATCTCATGATACCTTTCACTGCCTCCCAATGTTTCTTGTCGGGATTTGACATATATCTGCTAACCACTCCCACTGCAAATGCAATATCCGGATGTGTAGCAATCATTGCATACATCAAACTACCCACTGCAGACGCATAATCTTATCCATTTCAGCCTTTTCTTCCTCTGACACAAGACAATCTTGTTTGCTAAGTTTCACATATGGTGGCAATGGAACACTCAATGCCTTTCCCTTCTCCATATTGAAACGTTGCAAAACTTTGTCAATATACTCTGTTTGAGATAACCAAATCAACTTCTTTGATCTGTCTCTCTCAATGCGCATACCAAGTATATGACTTGCCTCACCCATGTCTTTCATGTCAAATGATTTTGCCATCTTTGACTTCACAGCTGAAATTTCTTCCAAGTGTTTGCCAGCAATCAACATGTCATCCACATACAAAATAAGGATCAACCAACTGCCATCCTTAGCCTTCTTTGTATATAGACAGTGATCGAACTCACTACGTTTGTAGCCTTGAGAAAGCATAAACTGGTTGAACTTATGGTACCATGCCCTCGGTGATTGTTTTAAGCCATAAAGACTCTTTAACAACTGGCATACCAAATCTTCCTTGCCTTTCTCAACAAACCCTTCTGGCTGCTGCATGTAAATTTCCACATCTAAATCACCATGCAAGAACACTGTCTTGACATCCATTTGGTGCAACACCAAATCCAATATAGCAACCAATGCAAGAAAGCATCTCAATGTAGTCATCTTGACCACCGGAGAGAAGACTTCATCAAAGTCAATGCCTCGTTCTTGCTTAAAGCCCTTGGCAACAAGCCTTGCTTTGTACTTTGGCTGACTATCATGAGCGGTGATCTTATACCTGTAAACCCATTTACAAGGTAGAGCCTTTTTGCCTTGTGGTAATTTAACTAGCTTCCATGTTTGGTTTTTATGCAGAGCTGTCATCTCTGACTGCATGGCCAACTGCCATTTTTTCGAGTCAACCACTTGTAATGCTTCCTTGTAACAAGATGGTTCTCCGCAATCTGTGAGCATGACATAATTTAGAGATGGCACATAACGATCAGGTGGTTTGGAGACACGCTCAGAACGTCTCACCACAACTGATTCTGCCTCTCTAGCCACTATAGGCTGTTCCTGAGCCTGACCATGCTGTCTTGATGTGCTAGCACTAGGTCCATCTTCCCTGAAGACAACTCTTATGATCTCCTCTGTCTTCTCTGGCTTAGCGTGAAAGTTGGCTTCATTGAAATGCACATCATTGCTATGAATAAGTTTTCTGGACTCAGGATCCCAAAGCCGATAACCCATCTCGCCTGATTCTCCGTAGCCAAGAAATATGCACTTCTTGCTCTTTGGTTCTAACTTATTCCTGAACTCCTTAGGAATATGGCTATAAGCTTCACAACCAAAGACTCTGAGATGCTTATACGAAGGTGCCTTGCATGTCCATAGAATCTCGGCCACTGCACTTTTATCCAGAACCCTACTAGGAGACCTGTTGATCAAATGGACTGCTGTAGCCACTGCTTCCGCCAAAATCCATCAGGCAACTCAGCATTTGACAACATGCTTCTGACCTTCTCTTGTATGGTTCTATTCATACGTTCTGAAACTCCATTTTGTGAAGGATTGTATGGGGCAGTAAGTTCCCGCTTTATCCCTTTTGCTTCACAAAAGTCTTGGAAAGCCTTGGAAACATACTCTCCACCATTGTATGTCCTTAAGCACTTCAGCTTCTGACCACTCTGATTCTCCACAAGCTGCAAGAATGTCTTTGAGACCTTGAGCACCTCATCCTTGTGCTTCAAGAAGTAAACCCATACTTTGCGAGAATAGTCATCTATGAATGTACAAAAGTACGCTGCTCCTCCTAGTGACAAACTAGGCATTGGTCCGCATAGATCACTGTGCACAAGAGCTAACCGTTCGTCCCTATGATTCCTCTTTGATCTATGCGGTTCTTGTGTTTGCTTACCATAAACACAATGCTCACAAAACTCAAAATATTGAAATGAAAAGCCAGGCAAATAACCATAATGAGAAAGTATTTCCATTCCTCTTTTTGACATATGTCCCAGCCTACGATGCCACAGTGACACACTTGGCTGCTCAATCACATTAATTACATGGTTTTTAACCTTTGAAACATGTAAAGTGTACAAAGTTCCTGACTTGATGCCATGTGCTACAGTCATCGAACCTTTGGAGATATTCCAAGCGTTGTTCCCAAAAACTGTCACATAACCCGCATCATCCAACTTCCCTGTACTGATCAAGCTCTTTCGGATTGCTTGAACATGTCTGACATTGTTGAGCCATAAAGAAGAGCCATTCTGAAACTTCAACTGCACATCTCCCACTCCAAGTATGTCACAAACCTGCTCATTGCCAAGTCTGACATAATCTTTAGTAGTCACATATGATGTAAACCACTCTTTGTGCGGAGAAACATCTAAAGATGCCCCTGAGTCGATAATCCAATCACTCATAGCATGTCCATCCTCTGCAGTCAAGAAAACAGAATCAAGATTGCTTGTGAGGAAGATGTCACCAGCTGCTACTATACCAGAATCACTGTCTGAACCAGATCCTGTAACATTCACTTCTTCAATCTTCATTGAACTCTTCTTTTCATCTTGCTCAGAACTCTTTGTCTTGCCTTTTTCTTGTTTCCACTTCGTACAGTCTCTCTTCATGTGACCCTTCTTGCCACAATGGTAGCATTCTATGTCATCCTTTGACTTCGAGTCACGAGACTTACTTCGGTTTTGTGCCTTCTTACCCTTCTTCTCTTTAGACTGTTGTCTCCCTCGAACGACCAAAGCACTATTGCCTTTGCCTTTGTCAATGTTCTTCCTGTTCACTTCCTCTGTGAGCAAGCTGCCTTCTACATTGGCACTTGTAAGACCTTCTGGCACGACAGAATTACTTAACGTTGTACGAAAAGTATCCCAACTGTCTGACAAAGTGATTAAGAGAAACATAGCCTTCACTGAGTCTGGAAAGACTATCTCCTGTGCTGTTAACTGGTTGAAAATTGTGTGAAATTCATTAAGATGATTTGACATGGCTGTCCCTTCCTTCATCTTCAAATCCACCAATTTCTTGAGCCAGTAAATCTGAGAGGCAGCACTTTGTTTCTCGTACATACCACATAGCTTTTGCCATACGCCATATGCTGTAGTCTCTTCTGCTACGTTGAAGCAAACATTTTCTGCCAGTGTCAGCATGATTGTGGAACAAGCTAACTCGTCAAGCTCTTCCCACTCATCTTCAGCCATACCTTCTGGTCTCTCCCCTTTGAGCTTCAGTGGCTTCACTTGTTTTTCTTGCACCAAAACCTGCCAAATCTGTTTCTTCCAGAATGGAAAGTTGGTGCTATTCTTTATGTTGTAAAGAGTCTCACTTTGAGAAGTTGCCATATCTGCCAAACTGTTTACTTCTGGGAAAAATCTGGCAGAGTTTCCCCTGTAAACTGGCCTCTGTACACAATAAACAAGCTATAAACAACAAGTTGAACACCTCTCCTCAGAAACTGTCAGTATTTTGAAAAATTTTGACAGAGTCTCCCCTGTAAACTGAGCTCTAGAAACCAAAAGATAGCTCAAAAAACAACCATAAATAGCTGACCACTGACAAATCTAAGAATCTCTGTAATATGCTATCCTGTAAGCATACATTGTCTCCTGTCTGGGCGATCACAGAACCTGTATCTGTCTCAAGACTGAACCTTGAACAATGCCTCAACGGCCTAACGCATAAGATGCAATCCAGTGTCTACACAAAGTCATATATCCTATGGGATAAAATTCGTCGAAGAGGATGCGTGTAGAGGGGAACTCTAGCAACCTAATCCACCTCACACTGGGTAACCCAGCCCCCAGTGCTTGGCTTCAAAAAACCTCACACACGGCCCTCTCAGATGGCTCAGCAAACTGCCCAGAACTAGCGTACATCCTACAATAGACCAATCACTGTCCTATGACCACTGCGGCGGTCTGTCTGCTAGCGTGACTCACAACTAGCAGACCCACAATCACAGTACATCAATCTGCAATACATGCCAGTGGTGTCAAGCCGTCGTATGGCCACACCTCCCCTGGGACCTGGCAAGCACAAGAAGTAGCAATGCAGACTGCAATATATATATCTGATGATATATATGTGTACCTGGTCTATAGATGATGCTTTGAAGACTAATGAGTGATGTATGTTGATGCCGACCACCTCCTGCTTGCCAATCTACACAAGATGGGTTTCTTTGCGGCAGAAACCTATCTTCTGATGTAGTGCTCAAAACGAAATTCTGAGGGCATAAACGGCTTCAAAAGGGGAGTAAAACCGTAGGTCACCTACTAGAGCGGAGACTGGATCGACTCACACACAAACACACAGAGATACGCAGAGAGCTTACATAGTACGCAGAGAATCGTTTGAAGGGTTATCTCCCAAAACCTTATTATCCACAAAAGTATAAGTGAGTATATACAAAGAGTTAGTGATAAGTGAGTTAAGCGGCCGGCCGGCCATATCCGTATAAGAGGCCACTTAGGCTTTAATCCCAACAGGAGCAAGGCTAACGAGGGTCCCTCTCACTTCCATCGTAGAGTGTTTGCAGTTACCTCCACATACAAGTACATCTTGTACTTGAAGGATGTTCCTTTTTACACATCCTTACATGAGACATATTCCACATGTGGAGAATATGAGTCTCTGGACTTACACTGGCGCCATTATTTCAATTATGTGTCACGACAAAGTCCCTAGGTGCTGGTCACATTTGTTTTATAGACCATTTTTAGCATTACGTATCAGGAGCAATTTCGTGGCCAGAAATTGTCGGATACTTAGAATGACTTATTAAGGTACAAGTACCGCTAAACAACATTACAGATGGTTGTTTATACATATAGCAAGGCTATAAGTTGTTAATGAAAAATTTCCATTGTCTGTACCTAGAAGTGAACAATGCTTCACCTTCTACTGTGATTCAGACGTTTCAGCATGGCTTGCAAAAGATTGCAACTAAAAGTATTTAGTTTCTTTTCAGAACTATTTACATTCCTTTTAATGTGTGCTAAGCGCATCACATTTTGCCATAAGTATTGGCAAGGACTATTATGGATATACAGGTTCGAGTTAGTTTGCTAAATTCATGCACACTAGGTGTTATGGGCCCTAGTGTTTAGCAAAGGCTGATTTGGAACGGCAAGCATATTCCTCAGTTTGTTGCTTATGAAGCATTTTGCACTCTAGGTGCACACTGTGATTCCTCGTTTACCAGTCATCTGGGATGACTGTCTGTAAACCGTGAGGAAAACACACCTCAGTACGGTCAGTTATCCAAGGGGATAGGCAAATTACAAAGAGTAATATTGCGCTAAAGGATCTCCTAAGAGCATATGTTAAAACAACGCATTTCTGAATAGATGATTTTTTCCCTATTCTAGAATTTTCTTAAGTACGATTTTTCGACTTTGAACACCTCTTGTGATGGGGTTGGATATTGTGTCAATACTTTCATACGTCAAGGACTTACTAGGTGTGCTGACAAAGTATGTTGGCAAGTAACCTTCATTAGGGATGAACCTGTAGTTCTATGTGTTCCAATATGTTCAAAAGTCTGCCATAAGGACACACCCTACTATACTTCTTCGTAGCTATGAAGTTTTTTAAGATACTCACGCGAGTTGGAAATCTGGCTCTCAACTTCAGGGACAGTTGCACCAAGGTTTCCTTGAATTATTCCAGTACCTTCAGAAGATCTGAACACTGGTTATTCCTTTCGGAAACTCTTCGTTATGGTTTCTCCTTTATAGTACTCAAGTGAGTTATATATGGAGTTACCAATTAGACCCAAGTGACTCTTAGTTGTGGCTACTCCTTTACAGTACTCAAGTGAGTTATAACTGGAGTTACCATTTCAACCCAAGTGGTTGCAAATGGACAACAATGTTGAAAATCAAGATGTTGCTCTTGGTTTCATTCAACCTCCTCACTGCACCAATTATCGGTCATACAGACAATTGGCTCACTTACGGGATGTCAATAAAGAAAACATCAGTATTCTTAAGACGATAGTACTACTTGTGTTTTTGAGGACGAAAAATCTTCCTTAAGGGGGAAGTAATGTGAGGACAAGGGTCCTGTACCCTAAGAACTAGGTTAGTCACAGACTACGACCAAGGGTCGGGCTAGGCAGTGTGGACAGGGGGATCCGTCTAGGGTAAGGGGCTAGGAGCCCGCCTATATAAAGGGAGGTTGGGAGGAGGATCCTAGAGTCTAGTTCCCTAGTTCTTACAGCTAACCCTAAGGTCTTTTAAGCTCCATTAGATGCACATTGCTCTTTGATAGACTACCTCCTTTTGGACCCCTATTGAGATGTAACAATCTCTCCTCTTGGTCCCCTGTTGAGGTAAGTCTAGAAGCACTTATTGCACATTGCTCTTTGATAGACCATCTCCTTTTGGACCCCTATTGAGATGCAACCATCTCTCCTTTTGGTCCCGTGTTAGGATAGGTCTAGAAGCACATGTCTCTATTCTAACTCTTGTTCTCGTTTATTCTTCCACATTAAACGATCAGTTTAATATGAGAAAATCATTTGGTAAAGTTAGATATTATATTTTATGACATTACCTCTCTCTTGAAATCATAGTTGTCCTCGACTATGAGGTAGAGAAGATAAAGCCTAGTCATTAGTCCATGTTAGTTAGCAGGTAGAGGATCCCTTTTTACCCTTCGACATCATTCCAAGCTGGATGACCAATCCATTTGGTGCTTAGGAGATGTAGCTTCCGCAAGCATGTCTGCTCTTTAGTCCATATCATACTTCCAAAGTAGAGTGACAAGTTCTACTTGGTGTTTGGGAGACGTCGTCACCACAAACATGATTCTAAGCATGCATACTACTTAAATTTGTGCACAATAAAAAGAGAACTAGTCTTATAAGACAAAAACATTTTTCATTTAAAGTGCATTTTCATATGCTTACTATAGTGCAACATTGTAAGCATTGACAAGGTTCATAGTATCCTTAAGCTAGGTTCCTTGCATCCATTTAGCATCTTTAAAAGGATAATTCTTTAACTTAATAAGATATCGTCAGATAATCTTACCGTTTCTTAATACCTTGTCTTCATGTCATAGGATGGACTTAGATTGAAGTACTTCTTCTTTATCTTGAACTTTTGGAGGGTCTGCAACTATTGCTTCTTTTGATGGCGCTCCTTTGTAAGGCTTATGTAGGTTCTCATGGAAAAACATTTGCATGAGCCAATGGTTGGGCAACTTCAATTGATAAGCCATCTCATTGACTAGCTTAAGAATTTTAAGGACCATAGTATCTTTTTGCTAGTTTAGCATCATACTCTTGGTGGTCCGTAGGACTCTTGCCTGTAGTATGCCTCAGATGAGCGTTGAGAAACTTTAACAAGATCCAATCATTTTCCTTAAAGGCTAAGGCTCTTTTGTGCTTAGTAGCAGCAGCCCTTTTTGCCTTTCCTGTGAGGTGGATATAACCCGTTTAATCTTTGGAAGAGATTCTTGTAGGCTCAACTATATTCATCAGCATTGAAGATCTTCCCATGTGCTTGAAGTAGTAAGGGACTTTTGGATCTTCCCTCTTTAACCTCGAAAGGTGATTTCCCCATAGAAGTATGTACAATGTCATTATATTAGGTAGGTACTTCTATCATCGAGAACGTTGATCTACTTCCATGAATAGGCTTTTAGTAGATTCAAGAATCATTAGATTAGTTATTTCACTTTGGTCATCCATTTGTGGATGATAGGTTGAAAGAGAAATTTAATCTATTTCTTAGATTCCAAAAGAGACCCTTCTAGACATTACTCGTCATTCTAGGATCTTTGTCCGACACTATGGATGTTGGAAATGCATGATGCTTGAAAATTTGAGATCTGAAGAGGGTTGCCATTTGATGTGCCTTAATAGTCTTTTTGACAGGCATAAAGTGTGTTTTCTTGTTAAGCCTGTCGACGACTGAAACAATCCAAGTTGCTTCCCTTCATCAATTTTCAATTTTTGGTATACCACGCATTTTGAAACATACTCTTGTATGTTTACTTTTCATGGTAGACCAACATAAATACATTTCTACTCCTTGAAGAGTAGATTATGGATTCCCTTTTTGCTCCGCATAAGGAGAAGTATGGGATTCATACATGACTTTCTAATTGTATGGGTGATTATGGATTCCCTTTTTGCTCCACATAAGGAGAAGTATGGGATTCATACATGACTTCCTAATTGTATGGGTGAGTAACACATAGCCTATTGCCGTTTGGAAGGTAACCATCCTTCAAGGTGAATGGTTCTTTTTTCTTTCCTAATGCAAAGGCTATAATTACATACTTAAAGTCTTGGTCAGTAGCATACTCATCTATCATAAAATATAGATCATTGTGAGTTGCTATGGACACCACATTTACCCTTGATCGTTGTGAAAGTGCATCGACCACTTGATTGTGCTTGTCAACAATGTGAGCGATATGAAATTTAAATTGCAAAAGAAAATTTTCCCACCTCATTTGTTTTTTGGAGAGGCTGGTTTGCATCATGAAGTTCTTGAGGCTTTGTGATCCATTCATAGGATGAATGGAATCCCCAAGAGATAGCGTTTCCACGTTTTTAGGGCATATAGAATAGCTAGTAGCTCCTTTTTGTATTTGCCCAATACTCACTTATGGGATTTGAGTCTTTGACTCTCATATGCTATGGCATCCCTACTTGAAGCTCCAAGGCAATTACCACAAGCATCACATTGGACCTCAAATGGCTTTGAGAGATCTGGTAGTGTGAGCACAGATTGAGAGATAAGCTTCTCCTTAAGCTTCTCAAAAGTTTCTTGCATTTTTGCACTCCATGTATACTTAACGTTCTTTTTTTGTTAAGTCATGTAGTGGGTCTTCTATTAGCGAGAATTTTTTCTATGAAGCATCTATAGTATGCACACATACCTATGAAGCTTTGTACCTCCTATAGATTCCTTGGATTAGGACATCCTTTTATTATCTCTAACTTTGTTGGATCCATACGGGTGCCATCTTTAGAGATAATGTGACCTAAATATTGAATCTCTTGTAGGAAAAATTCACTTTTCTTTTGATTACTGAAAAGCTTATTCTCTCTCACAACATGAAAGATTACCTGGAGGTGTCGCTTGTACTCTTCAAGAGAATTTGAATGGCTTGAAGATTTTTGTCCATCATGATTTTGAATGCATCTAGAGCATTTGTCAAGCCAAAACTTGTAAATTATCAAATAGATCTTCTACCCTCGGCACGAGAAATCTATTTTTGATATTGATCTTATTTGGTGCTCTATAGTCGACACACATGTGATATGTGTCATCTTTATTTTGCACTAAAAGCAATGGTGAACAAAATGGAGAGGATCTAGATCTCACCATCCCGTTTTTCACCAATTCATGCACTTGCCTCATGATCTCCTCTTGTTGAGCTTGTGAAACTCGATAAGGAGGCTTGCCAGGCAGTGAGCTTCTTGGTAGGAGCTCAATTGCACGGTCATCATCCCTCATTTTAGAGGTAGCTCACTAGGTATTTCATCAATGAAAACATCTTGGGATCCATTTAGGAAATTAGAAAACTCTAATTCCTCTTGATTCTCTTTATTGCAAGGATATAGTGGTCCCCGACTCATTAGCATCTATGTACATGCTCTTTTCCCTATAGGTGAAGTAGATTCTCCTTTCAGGGAACTTCATGTTGGAAGCCATGTGGTTAAACCATGGTGCCCCAACGATAACATTCTCATGTTTGAGAGGGGAGATGAAGAAATCCTTTTTGTCCACATAGCCTTTGGACATGAAGCCTTAATTTTCCAATTAAGGAAGTAGTTGAGATGTCTTGTCCCTTGATAGATCCATTGGCTTTTAATGTATCTCCCATCTCATGGGCTTGTATGCCTAGCTTGGTGGTCAACTCTATGGATATGAAGTTGTGAGTTGAACTAGGGTCAAAAAAATAAAGGCATCATGTTCTTGCATCTTCCCCCAAGCATAGGAAAGGAGAAATACTTGGCAATGAGCATCCTCTTTTGGAGCTTCAAACATAGAGGCTCTAGAAGTCTGATTGCGTGCAATTCTCTTGGGGCAAGGACGATAACCATGGCCTTGCTCCCCACACTTAAAACATTTGTGGTCCTTACAAAAGGCTTCTAGCTCTTTAGGAGAGAGTCTATATTTACCTTTGTAAACTCCCTTCTCCTTGGACCGAACGATTGTTGTTGGAATGGACTTGGGAAGAAAATTGGGCATTAATTTTTCCCTTTGCATTGCTTTTGTCTTTATTTTCCATAGGCTTGACATTCCATCTAGCCCCTTGTTGGAAATGGATGCGTGAAGTAACCATGGTGTGGTGGATTACTTTGGTGATAGAACTAGGCCGTTGAGAGTTGACATACTCGGCCATCTCTTTGGGTAATCCTTCACAGAATTGTTGCTTTTTCTCATCAAAGTCTATATTTTGAAAGACAATAGCCTTAAGATATAAATCCCAAAACTTGTCCACATATTTCTGGTAGACTCATGAGAGAGAAGCTTTAAACTTCACCATTTGGTAAGCACTTTTTCCTTTGCATCACTTGCAAGGAATTGCTTCATGATGGAAACTCGTAGAGTTTTCCATGTCTTTGGGGCTTTGTCATTGCCACAAAGGCTAGCCCACCATTGACGAGTCGATTTTTGGAAGTGCATAGCTACATGGTGTATCTCGAAGGACTCCATGAAGCCCTCGTCTCCAGAGGCCGCATCAAATTGTTGGATGAAGGCCAATACTTTGTCAGTAGCACCAAAGGTGCCATCATAGGTGATAAAAGAGATACTCTTTCCTCCCTCTTTAAACTTCTTTAGCTTTTGTGACCTTCGCCATGAAGGGTAAGATTTGTGATGTCCTCCCCTCTTGTATTCTCTAGGAGAATAACTATTGCTTTCATCGATAGAGGAGGAAGGTGAAGAAGAAGGAGAAGAGGGTGACCTCTTTCTTGTCCTTTTCTTCCTTTGTTTCCTCTCTTCCCTTTTGGAGTGACGAGGAGAAGAACTATGGGTTAGGCATTTCCTCTTGGGAGGAGTTGGCAATTGTTTAGACCGCCATCTTCATGGAGCCACATCTTTTGAGGAACTTAGGGAGTCATTACTTTCTCGTTCTTTGGATTCCTCCTCTCGTATGGGAGAGAGTCTTCTTTTGGGGGTCTCACCAAGAGGCCTCCTAAGCTCTCTCTCCTCTTTGAGAGGAAAGGAAATCCCATAAGCACGAAGTTGTTGAGTAACTTCGGCTTGCAAAGAGGGGTTGCCCATAGCTTGTTAACACACTCTTGGTTATTGTGAGTCATGTTAATTAAACTTAGGTGTTTACTTAGTGTATGCTTTGGCAATTCAAAACCTTAGTTGCTACTCCTCCTAGCCTTTGAAAAATAGGCACTTAAGTATCTACACCCACAACTCAATTTGGTTAAGTATAGAGAGTAGTGGAGTGGGTCTAACATAGCAGAGTTGCCAAGGGGTAGATCCTTTCGGACTTCTTATGGCTCAATAATGGTAAAGCCGTAGGCAAGTCTAAAAAGACTCCATTATTAAGAACAAAGCTCCAGAGGTGTGCACCATATCCCACATAGTGGGCTCAACAAGACCGATAATAGATCCCAGTCCCACTTACGCTAATATAATTAACAAAATCAACCATTAATAGGCTACTTAAGGATCCCTCTTCTTAAGCAAGAAAAGAGAAACCAAATGCTCTGATACCAATGTAATGAAAATGGCCTATGAACTTTGAAAGTAGCAGAATTAGGAAATTAGGTAAAGCACTTTTGAGAGATAAATTTTTGAGCATAGCGGGTGAACTTAATTGATGGTAGCAACATAAACATGGTACTTAGTTAACTTGGCATGAACAATACTTTTGCAAGAGAGAGAGAGTTTAGAGAACATGACAATAGTTGAGGATCGGATTCATATGGAGCCGGTCCCCCCTCCAATAGGAATTTGTATTATAGTTTCTCCCATCTAGAGAGACTTGGTACAATACAATCTTTGTGTTCCTTGTGACCTACGTGATGCAATGAAGATGGAAAAGCTTCATGCATCACAAGCATAACATAAACTTGTAGAAAGCATTAACTATCCCAAGGCCTCAAACACCTTTGAGGTGGAGAGAGCTAGCGGGAAATGAGGGTAGGGAAGAGGAAGAAGAAACATTCCATAGGAGAAAGAAATAGTTTCTCACTTACCATCACTCTTCTTGCTATCATACATAATAGCATCGTAATGAAGATGGAGAAGATGGAAAGCTTACGCATTGAAGCATGGCTCTTGGTTGGATTTGCATTCCATAGCCAAGAGTGTTGGTGTAGGTTCTTACTTCTCACAAGCTTGGAGAAGGAGGTGGAGTTCCTCAACTTTCACCAAGCGAGAATGAATCCACAAAATGAATGTGTGTGTGGTGCATATCCCCCTAGCACCCCCCTTGCTTGCTTGGGGCTAACTTTTCCACATGATGCAAGCTCATTGGACCCCTCTCCCTCTAGCCAATCACATGCTGCATGCATTCAAGTACATGGGTAGTCTTTTGACAAGTGTCCTCCTTACCCCTTAGAGAGAGAGAGAGAGAGAGAGAGAGAGAGAGAGAGAGAGATCTTGAAAATATCTAGATATTTTTTGGATGTAGGTAGAAGCTCATTGGACCCCTCTTTATCCCAACCAATAGCATTCAAGCACACCATGTGGTTAAGCTTAGTGAGAGTTTGACATGTGTCCCATGTGCCCTTTTAGAAAAGGAGTGCCCCTTGGGTCAATGGAAGGTTAGGTAAAAGATTCCCCTATCTTGGGGACTTTTATGCATAGGAAGCTTCTCAAGAAACTTCCTCATTAAGTGTGTAGGGTCTTTTTTTGACTCAAGCATCTTACCTCCCATGCATAGGAAGCTTCTCAAGCAACTTCCTCATTAAGTGTGTGGGTGTCTTTTTGACTCAAGCATCTTACCCCCCATGCATAGGAAGCTTCTCAAGCAACTACCTCATTAAGTGTGTACGGTCTCTTTTTGACTCAAGCATCTTACCCCCCATGCATAGGAAGCTTCTCAAGCACCTTCCTCATTAAGCATGACAAGTACCTTAAGTACCTCAGTCATCAAGCATGACAAGCACCTTAGGTAGAGTTCCCACCTCAAGCTTGCCTAAGGCCAAAGGCAAGTTTAGGTCGGGTTCCCACCTCAAGCTCAACCCTAGCTTGCCTAAGGTCAAAGGTAAGTTTAGGTTGGGTTCCCACCTCAAGCTCAGCCCTAGCTTGCCTAAGGACTTTTAACACTCACTATTGGAGGTCTTTAATGAAGCTAACCCTAAGGTCTTTAAGCTCCATTAGATGCACATTGCTCTTTGATAGACTACCTCCTTTTGGACCCCTATTGAGATGTTACCATCTCTCCTCTTGGTCCCCTGCTGAGGTAAGTCTAGAAGCACTTATTGCACATTGCTCTTTGATAGACCATCTTCTTTTGACCCCTATTGAGATGCAACCATCTCTCCTTTTGATCCTGTGTTGAGATAACATGTGGTGTCCAACCACCCACTACAAAAAAAAGGGAGAGCATGGCCGATTTGTTGTGGCTGCCCAAGAGGAGAGCCGCCCATAAGATTTATAGGCAAAGCATGGCCGTCCACTACAAGGGAGCACGGCCGCCCAAGGGTGTGGTTGCTCAAAAGAAGTAGCCGCCCATTGAATGAAAAAAAAGCACATTGTGTGTGAAGGGAAGAAAAACAAAGGAAGGAGATGGCGTGCAGGTAGAGAATGCGAGAACATGGGAAAGAAAATGCGCTCATAGCGTGCAATAGAGACCTCGAATGAGCGCTGCCAAGAAGCAAAAACTGCTCAGCAGCCCCGGGCGAAACTTCCTGGTCCTACTCATGACGAATTCCATGCATGCCACATGTTGACCTGCCATGTCATAGAGGCCGCTCCCATGCCATGTCAATCACGGCACCGTGACTATCGTGGAGGGGCCAAAAAAGGATTTTTTAGGCGAGTATGGTATGGCATGAAAGGAAGGAACGGGGAGGGCTTCAGGGGTTGTGTGTTGGAAGAGTTTCGAGAGGAGAAGAGAAAAGCGTGGCGAGAGGAAGGAGGGGGGCGGCTCCGATCTCTCTTGATCCCTGTCTCTCTCGAGCTAACTCTCTCACTCGGCTTTGACAAAGATTTGGCTATAACCCTCTCTCTCGATTTCGAGAGGGGAGAATGAGGAAAGTCTCCATGTAAGGGGAGTATAGGGAGGAGGAGGAAAAATGGGAGCTTTATCTTAT
This sequence comes from Adiantum capillus-veneris, assembly GCF_014529385.1. Classification (NCBI taxonomy): domain Eukaryota; kingdom Viridiplantae; phylum Streptophyta; class Polypodiopsida; order Polypodiales; family Pteridaceae; genus Adiantum; species Adiantum capillus-veneris. Next base: position 106,744,016 of record NC_140958.1, read on the forward strand.
GCTCTCAGAACCTCAAAGAAAGGGGAAAAAAGAGCGGGATCGGCAAGCAAGAAGGTTTTTTTGGCAAGAACGAAGGGGTGGAAAGCATGAAAGGAGGAGGGAGGTGATCGAAGAAGGGAAGCTTAGCTTCTTGTGCTGAAAAAATCTCGACAAGCTCTCTCTCTCAAGCTTGAAGCCCACCGATAAAGCACACAAAAATAAGAGAGGGATCTTTCTTGGCAGGGCTTTGAGACCTTGAGGCTGTCATTATCGTGGAGATTAGGCAATACAGGGTAAGATTCAAGGTGTCTCGATCTCCTTCGTTAAACGAGGGCAAGCAAAGAGGGTTATTGGGAGGTGGGCAAGAGAAAAGCTGAACTTCACAAGCACAAGCCGATGGAAGTTTTTTTGGAAGGTGAAGCATAGTCATGATAAAAAAGGGATATGTTCTGCAAGATAGAGAGCATGCCAAAATTCGATCGAGCAGAGGATGGAAGGGAAATTTGTGGGAACTAAAGAGAAAGAAAATTATACAGGGTGGGATTTGACTGACAAGTACAGATTGCTTCCATCGGGTTGGGGATTTTTTATTTGGGTTTGCAAATCAACAAGCATACCAACGATGGCGTATGCAACCAATTTGTAAGGGGGTTTTCAGATATCAAGTTATTGGACGCATCTACTGGTTGTCAACACCAATTAAGTACCGATATCAACTTTCAACTTATTTTTCAATGTTATTTGTGTCTTGAGTCATGATTTTCTTTCGTGATTTCTCTCTATGTGTCAATATAGCTTCTTTCTAACACTAAATAACTCCTATCTACATTGGTTCCCTTGGTTCCAGGCTACACTGATAGTCTGTCTACGGCTAGCCATAAGCCCGGTGCTTTCCCTGTCGACCCCGGAGGTGCGCGCACTCCGACACTGTGTTACCCAATGCAAGGTGGATTAGGTTGTTGGAGATCTATTTATTGTATCCTCGTCCTAGGCCATGTATGGAGAGGACTAAGTGCTTTGACACCATGTTCGCGATCATTTATTAGTTTGACATCATGCACAAATAGTTTGCTACTCTCCAGTTTCTGCCTATTGCCCAGAGAGCATTTCTATGTGTTTTTGGTCTATGTGTATTGCACTTTGACAGTCATTTTGATTGAGATTTCCTCCCAAATTCAAACAAGACTTTGCCAAAAAAATTCAAAATTTTGCGTCAGAAATCTTGCTCTTATGGCGAATTGTAGGGACAAGGATGTTTATGACATCAAGAAGTTTGAGAAGACAAACTTGGCACTTTGGAAAGAGCAGATTCAAGATGTCTTAGTACAAAAGAAGCAGAAACTTCCCATTTCATATGCTATGAGGACTGAGGAGGTGAATATGACTCAGTTTCAAGGGGAAGAGTTAGATACACTTTGCAGATCTATGATTAGATTGCATCTTGTCGAGTCTATCTATTTCACTATTTTGGAGTGTGCTATGGTGCATCAGGTATGGCTGAAGTTCTGCAGCGCATATGAGAGATACTCTACTAGCAACAAGGTATTCTTGATGCGAATGCTATATAATCTTCATACGAAAGATTCAGCTAGTGTTACTAGCCATATCAATGAGTTCGACTTTTTCTTTGCTCAGATTCATGCTCAAAAGATGAAGATATATGATAAGATGAAAGCTGTGCACTTGCTTGTTCATTTTCACCGTCATTGGATACATTTTGTACCTCTATTGGTAATTCTGTACCAAATGGTACGCTAGTGTACAATGATATGATTAGTTCTCTTCTTTCAGAAGAAATGCTTCGTAAGACTATGGGTAGCTCGGAACATGGTGAAGCTCACTATCTACGAAAAGAAAGCAAAAAAAGGAAAGGTTGTCTTTGCAACATGAATTTGGCAAAGATGGCAAGAAAGATACAATTTGTGATAGATTATAGTCTTGCAATAAAAAGGGCATTCAATGTTGTTTCTTTGAGAAGTATGGACATATGAAGAAAGACGCTTATGCATGGAAACATGATAAAGGCAAAAGCAAAAGCAATGACAATGATGCAAAAGAGGAAAAGAATAAATGTTCAACAAAGATCCAAGAGATCAATCTGGTCACTGATTATGATGATGCACAAGACATTAATTTGCTGACATAACCTACGACTATGTTCTATGATGCACAAGAGACTCTATGTTTACAGATTTCTTTGCCAACCAAATTTCTAGTCAATGGTGAAGTGTCACATACATAGATCTTGGATTCAGGTGCATCTCTTCATGTGACCCCACATAGGGAGTGGTTTACTCGTTATGAAGATATTGCTGGTTTCATCGCATTGACAAACAATTATGCTTGTGACATAGTTGGCATTGGTAACATTACTATGGTTTTGTTGAATGGCATCAAATTTTTCATTCACAATGTTCATCACATGCCATGTTTGACTCACAATTTGACTTTAGTTGGTAGACTTGATGACTTGGGCTATAAAGTCACTTTCTATCAACAATCCTATGTATCCAAAGGCAACTTGTGTGCTATAAAGTCACTTTCTATCAACAATCCTATGTATCCAAAGGCAACTTGTGTGCTTGCTAGTGGTTCTAAAGTTGTCTCTTTGTATCCTCTTTATGTGTCTAACAAAAACAATGTTCTTTCAATAATCGAGATGCCAAATGTTACTTTGTGGCATAGCCAGTTGGGACATGTATCCAAGAAAATAATGGAAAATCTTTCTCGCTTGGGTTATGTGCCTGCTTTATCTTTTTTCGAATTTCCTTTCTATGAGCACTGTCAGTATGAGAAGCAAACATGTGCTTCTCGTAATATTTCATTTGAGAAAGAGAGACGACCCTTAGATCTTGTACATAGTGATGTATGAGGCCCCATGCCCACTTAGTTTCTTGGTGGTGCATTTTACTTTGTGACATTCATAGATGGCACAATGCACAAAGTTTTTGCAAAGTATTGAAACTCATTTTGGTAAAAAGCTCAAGGCTTTATGTTCAGAAAATGGTGGAGAATACATCTCCAAAGTGTTTGTTGACTACTATGCAAGAAGGGGAATTAAGCATGAGTTCAATGTTCCTTATACCCTGGCTCAAAACGATTTTGTTGAGAAAATGAACAGGACGATTCAAGAGACAATCACGTCTATGCTATCATAGGCAAGCCTAACACAAGGATTTTGGGTAGAAATAGATCACCACATGCATCATTGCAATAAGTTCTCGTATGAAAAAAATCAGGTTATTTGTTGTGAAGCTTATGCACATGTACCTAAGGAGCTTCTTCCTAAGTTAGATCCAAAATCTAAAAAATGCATCTTTATAGGGGATGGTCAATTTGGCTATCATTTGTGAGATCCAGAGAGTTGATCCATTATCCATAGCAGTGATGTTGTCTTTAATGAGACTAAGATGCAAAAAAATCTAGTAAAAGAGGTTGAATTTGGAAGGTCACATTCTTCGATGTATCACCTCCTATGCAGATAGCTCAAGAGCCTGTTTTGTGCAAGTGAACACTCCGGATGCTAGAGCTACTGAGCAGGCTAGTACTAGTCAGCTGAGAGGATCTCAAAGATCCCCGCATCCGCCAAAGCGGTCCGTTCCTGAAAAATAGTGATGTGCCTTCTTGTTACAAAGAGGACATGCTAGCCAACAATAAGACTAAGTGGGAACTTGCAATGAAAAGTGAGTTGTCTAGCATCAAAAAGAACAAAACTTGGATTTGGTTCCATTGCCAAAAGGTAAGAAAGCATTGCCCATTAGGAAAAATATGAACCCCAAAAGGGCCCTTTAGCTTAAGGGGTGATTAAGCATGGAGCAATAGGAAGAGGGTGGTGGCCACAATTATACCCTCGCTAAAGGTAGGGTAGTAGGGTAGTAGGGGGCATGGGGGCCTATTTGTTCCCCACATTATAGCTTTGTCCCTAGAAAGAGAGAGAAGGGGGAAAAGGGGGGGTGGGGGGGGGGGGGGGGGGGGGGGGGATTTCCCTCCATTTTCATGGGTGTCCATAAAGTAACCCTAAAATTTTAATTTTTTTAAAAAATCTCTAAATCTCACTTTTCACTCTCCAAAATCTCTCCTAACCAAATACATGGTCAAAAAACTATTTTCTTTGACCAAAATCTGCATTTCTCAGCAGTACCCTCTATTCTACCTCTTCTCTCTCCTCTTCTGCCTCCAAGATTTCCATAGATGTAGCACATAAGGAAGCTTCCCATAGCTGCACCACTTGTCTCCCCCTTTCATCCACATCATCCCTTTGAACTACTTCTTCTCCCCTTGCTTCCCACATTGAACCATTTCTCTCCCTCCCTCCAAGCTTTCCATAGCTGCATCACAAATGGAAGCTTTTTGTAGCTGCACCGCCTATCTCCCCCTTTCATCCAAACCATCCATTTGAACTATTTCTTCTCCCCTTGTTTCCCATTCAACCATTCCTCCTCACTTCATTCCTGAAGTAACAGGCCTCTCTCTCTAACACCACAACTTTTCTTCTTCTTGTGCTACCATGTCAACCCCCTTCACTTCAAGGAAGCCAAAAGATGAAATAGAGGTGGTTTGCTTGCATAACACTAGGGATTCTGATGGGGAATGTGTGCCGCAAGTGTTTTCTAAAGGATCTTGGATCTTCATGCAACCTACAGCTATCGGGTCTCATCAAGTTTGAAACCGTGACAACCTTGACGAACATTGGAAGGGGAGACTTCTTGGTTTCAAGAACCATACAGTCAATGGCACAATGGCCATTGTTCAACACGTGTACTCTTGGTGTTCATGTGTTTGAGGAATGGAAGATCAAGAGATTTCCCAATACATTGTAAGTCGTAAAACATTGCTGGTTACGGATTGTAAATGTTTGTTATTTGTTTTTGACTTGGTAGTTTTTGGTGTTGTCATAGATATATTCCCATCCAACTTTGTTGAAGAACAACCAATCAAGAGTCTCAAAGGAACCTTCAACGCTCTTCATGCCGACATTGGTGTTATGATGCTTCCCAACTTGCCACCTTCGATTTTGCTGCTACGCAGAATCTTTTTCTGCTCACACACGTATGTAGTGCCGGCCTCGAATGATGGATATGGTAAGATCATTGCTATTGACAAACCTCATTTTAGTGAGCCTGGAATGGCCACAACCCGATGTGTGGTCACTCTTCTTAGTGAAGGAGAAGATGCTTTCTGATATTTGCTCCTCATTAAAATTTGGGAAGGCTTCCAGATCAGTAGGGCTTAGTTGGTGCTGCCCTGTGCATGTTTTTGTACACTTGTTCAAGACATTGCCATTCAGTGTCACACCTACTATGTTTTGTAGCAAGAATGTCATGTATGAAGCATTAAAATTGGTATTTGGAGATAATTGAAGAATGGTTGAGGGAGTGCACCATAGAGATAAATACAAGTGTAAGGTGGGGGCTTCAGGTATAGGGATTCGATATTTGAAAGTGCACACTACTTTGTACCTACATTTCCTCTATGAGCGTTGGATGTGTAAGAGTGGTAAGTGGATACCCTTACAATCTAGTGTTGCTAATTTTGTGACATTTGACATGCCCGTTACTTTGTCAAATGGTATTTCTAAAATTGTGCAAGGTAGTGAACATTGGACACTCACCAACATACGGGAACACTTGATTACCTTGGGCTACGAAGATATCAAAGATGCTTACTTTCGTCTCAATCTCGACAAAAGGCCAGTTCAATTTCTATGTTGTCTACATGTGCCAATTGTTACTCTTATTAAAGGCATTTTTGTTGTTTCAGATTGGTAGGCAGATGGAGGCAGCCATGACAGTACAAGAGGAGTGGAGGGTTGACAACACACTGTCTTTAAGTTGATCTGATAGATCAATGCAATTGGCTCTTATGCCACGTTGTAAAAGCATTCTGTTTAATGGAAATTCAAAACTTTTTTGTCATTATAGTATCACCTTCATTGATTAAGTTTTTTAGATTTTGTTTGGGTGTTTGTGTGCGCACCCATGTGTGTTTTGAAGGAGTACGAGTGGAAGTGCGACGCGAGAGAGAGTGCGAGAAGAAGAGCACGACGATATGGTGAACTCGCTCTGCTGTAATGTGTAGAGCATAGTGAGTTCTTATTAGGTTTTAACAAAAGAATATGTGTACATACCTGGCGGCCCACCCACTTACCTGGGCGACCACATTGGGCTTTATACCCCAACAACCTCCCACTTAAAGTCCAATGTGGTACTTTAAGTGTGAGAGAAGCTACTATACAAGCTAATATACAAGAGATGTAGAGAAGTGATGTACTACCCTACACCTAACATCTTGCGAAAACTGTTACTAGTCGATTAAGCCAAATTGATTCTTTGCATGCCTCTGATTCTACAACATATTCAGCCTCTCTAGTAGACTGAGTAACACAATCTTGTAATCTAGAACGCCATGATACTGCTCCACCAGCCAATGTAAAGACATACCCTGACGTAGACCTTCGGTTGTCTAAGTCACCTGCATAATCTGAGTCTGTAAAACCCTTTAAACTTAGCTCCTGAATCCCATAGCATATGCGCATACTCTTTGTAGCTTTCAGGTATCTCAATATTCCTTTTACTACCTCCCAATGTTTCTTGCCTGGGTTTGACATGTATCGACTTACTACTCCCACTGCAAATGCAATGTCTGGGCGGGTAGCAATCATTGCATACATCAAACTACCCACTGCAGACGCATATGGAATCTTATCCATTTCAGCCTGTTCTTCCTCAGACACAGGACAATCTTGTTTGCTAAGTTTCACATATGGTGGCAATGGAACACTCAATGCCTTTCCCTTCTCCATATTGAAACGTTGCAAAACTTTGTCAATATACTCTGTTTGAGATAACCAAATCAACTTCTTTGATCTGTCTCTCTCAATGCGCATACCAAGTATATGACTTGCCTCACCCATGTCTTTCATGTCAAACGATTTTGCCATCTTTGACTTCAAAGCTGAAATTTCTTCCAAGTGCTTGCCAGCAATCAACATGTCATCCACATACAAAATAAGGATCAACCAACTGCCATCCTTAGCCTTCTTCGTATATAGACAGTGATCGAACTCACTACATTTGTAGCCTTGAGAAAGCATAAACTTGTGGAACTTATGGTACCATGCCCTCGGTGATTGTTTAAGCCATAAAGACTCTTTAACAACTGGCATACCAAACCTTCCTTGCCTTTCTCAACAAACCCTTCTGGCTGTTGCATGTAAATTTCCACATCTAAATCACCATGCAAGAATGCTGTCTTGACATCCATTTGGTGCAACACCAAATCTAATATGGCAACCAATGCAAGAAAGCATCTCAATGTAGTCATCTTGACCACCGGAGAGAAGACTTCATCAAAGTCAATGCCTCGTTCTTGCTTAAAGCCCTTGGCAACAAGCCTTGCTTTGTACTTTGGCTGACTATCATGAGCGGTGATCTTATACCTGTAAACCCATTTACAAGGTAGAGCCTTTTTGCCCTGTGGTAATTTAACTAGCTTCCATGTCTGGTTTTTATGCAGAGCTGTCATCTCTGACTGCATGGCCAATTGCCAATTCCCAATTCCCGGAGTCCTTCATTTGCACTGCTTCCTTGTAACATGAAGGCTCATTGCAATCAGTCAACATGACATAGTTCATAGATGGAACAAACCTATCAGGAGGTCGTGTGATACGTCCAGATCTACGCAAAATAGGTGGCTCAGGCTCAGCCACAACCTGTGGTTCCACTCTATCATGTCCTTGCTCCTCTTGAGCCCTGACATTTTGTCTTGCACGTGCAGGTCCATCTTCTTGGAAGACAACTCTTCTAATCTCCTCAACCCTCTCTGGTTTAGAATGATATTTGGCTTCATTAAAGTGAACATCATTGCTGCGGATAACCTTTCTGGATTCGGGATCCCAAAGTCTGTACCCCATCTCACCAGAATTACCATAGCCTAGAAAGATGCACTTTCTACTCTTTGGCTCAAGTTTGTTCCTAAATTCCTTTAGAACATGAGTATATGCCTCACAGGCAAAGACTCTGAGATGCTTGTATGAGGGAATTTTGCCTGACCATACCATCTCTGCCACTGAATCCTTCTTCAAAACCTTGCTAGGAGATCTATTTATAAGATGAACAATTGTTGATACAGCTTCAACCCAAAACCCATTTGGCAGTTGTGCATTAGACAACATACTTCTGACCTTCTCTTGTATGGTCCTATTCATCCTCTCAGCAACACCATTTTGAGGAGTATTGTAAGGAGCAGTAAGTTCACGTTTTATACCTTTTGACTCACAAAAGTCCTAAAAAACCTTTGAAACATACTCTCCACCATTGTCAGTGCGTAAGCATTTAAGCTTCTTGCCACTCTGATTCTCCACAAGTGTCACAAACATTTTGAAAACACTAAACGCTTCATCCTTGTGCTTGAGAAAGTAAACCCATACTTTCCTCGAGTGATCATCTATAAATTTCATAAAGTAAGAAGCTCCCCCTAGAGATAGGTTAGGCATAGGTCCACACAAATCACTATGAACAAGTGCCAACTGTGTATCTCTTCTACTGCTTCTATGCTTATGTGGCTGCTGTGTTTGCTTACCATACAGACAATGTTCACAGAATTCAAAATCATTAAATGACAAGTCAGGCAAATAACCCGAACGAGACAAGATTTCCATTCCCTTCTTGGACATATGTCCTAACCGGCTATGCCACAAAGAAACGTTCGGCTGTTCGGTTACATTGATTACATTTTTAGAGATATTTGATACATAAATCATGTAAAGTCCTCTAGACTTTACTCCATGTGCTATTGTCATAGAACCCTTGGATATCTTCCACATGTTCTGTCCAAAAGTGGTGACGTAGCCAACATCATCAAGTAAACCTGTGCTGATCAAGCTCTTTGTAATTGCGGGAACATGTCTCACATTCTTCAGCGTGAAAGAAGAGCCATTTTGAAACTTCAATTGAACATCTCCAACACCTAAGATCTCACATGTTTGCCCATTGCCTAGCCGAACATGATCTTTAGTGGTCACATAAGAGGTAAACCACTCCTTGTTTGGAGACACATGAAGTGATGCCCCTGAGTCTATAATCTAGTCACTCAGTGCATTTCCATTAGATGCTGTAACAAGAGCTGAGTCCATTGTATTTTTCAAGAAGTAGATGTCTCCTGACACTAGACTGTCATCTTCTGCAACATTGTTTGTCACATTTATTTCTTGAATCTTCATTGAGGACTTGTTCTTCTCACCATGGTCTTCAGCTTCTCTTTGCCTTTTTCTGCTTTCCATTCTCTGCAGTCTCTTTTCATGTGACCCTTCTTGCCACAATGGTAGCATTCTATGTCACTCTTGCCTTTAGCACTGCGGGACTTGCTACGAGACTGATCCCTCTTTCCACCTTTGTAATTTTCTTTGGTCCTTCCCCTGACAACTAAGGCTGTTCCTTTGCCTTTGTCCATTGTCTTTCTGTTGGTTTCTTCAGTAAGCAGACTGCCTTCTACACCTGCTATGCTCAAACCATCTGGAGGTGCAAAATTACTCAAAGCTGTGCGAAAAGTGTCCCAACTTTCTGGCAATGTGATCAACAGGAACATAGCTCTAACAGGTTCATCAAACTTGACACCTTGAGCTGACAACTGACTGTAGATGGTGTTGAATTCATTCAGATGATTGGACATAGGGGTCCCTTCTTTCATCTTCAAGTCAAAAAGCTTCTTAAGCCAGTATACCTATGAAGTTGCACTCTGCTTCTCATAAAGATCACTCAGCTTTGTCCATGCTTGATAAGCCGACATCTCGTCTGCTACATTGAAGTAAACGCTTTCTGCCAAAGTCAGCATAATGGTAGAAAGTGCCAACTCATCCATTTCGCTCCATTCATCTTCGTCCATATCTTCTGGTTTTATCCCCTTGAGCTTTATAGGTTTTATCTGCTTCTTTTGTACCAACACGTGCCAAATCTGCTTCTTCCACAATGGAAAATTGGTTCCATCCAGCTTCTTGATATTGTAAAGAGCAGTGTCCTGTGATCCAGCCATAGCTACGCTTCACAGTAGTTTACTTTCCTGGGAAAAATTCGGCAGAGTTTCCCCTGTAAACTGACCTCTGAACCAATATCAACCTGTCAAATGAACCAAGAAAGCTTCAGATTCTGCAAGAATTTCGCCAGAGTCTCCTTTGTAAAATGGCTCTGGTGTACGAAAAAACAAACCAAAAAACAGCTCAAAAAACCACTGTCTCTCTAACACTGTAAGCTGTGGGTAAACCTGTCCTGCACCTGTACTGTCTCTCACTGTCCTGTCATTGCCCTGTAAGCATAGACTGCGAAAATGCCTCAACGGCAGTAAAGCAAAGATGCAATCCCAACTGTCTAACTCACAGTCAATACATCCTAGCTACCTATCTAAGGGAGCTCGAGGGATCGCTCCAAGACCTGTATCACCGAAAGGATCTCAACATTCGAGAATCCCCCAGCTCAATAAAACCTCACTCGACCCTCAACAAAGGCTGCAGTAAATCTGACAGTACATAGACTTTCCACAAAGTCATACATCCACAAATTTCCCACTATACGCTGTAACCGCTGCGGCGGTTGTTTGCTACGTGACTCACAGCCAGCAAACCCTCAACAGACATACATAATCTCTGACAATACATTCCATGTGGAAGTACCTGCAATGTCAGGATGAAATCTGGAATATCAAGCAGCAAACACAAGCTACCTGATGAACTAGTGGATGTCGCCTACAGTCTATGTGTAGGTGCGCCCGTGTCGTATGTGACACGCCTCCAAGAACTGTAAGCCGTCCTTTGTTGTGTAGATAGTCACAAACCAGCACTCTGGAAGTGCAGATATCCTCAACACCTACAGTCGTAGGCCGAAACCCCAAATTTGCAGAGTCGGATCTGCACACGGCAAGACCACGTAGTCGAAAATGGCATGCGCAGAACTTTGTCGAAGCCAAATGGTGGCCGAGATGACCTCAGAATGAAATTCTGAGAACATCGAACCCTATGGGATCACCCACAGGATTTGGGGCCGTGTCTTCGCCTGTCGAATCTCACTCCAATCTGAGCAGGTGACTCTGGCTACCTGCAAATGCTGCCCCGAGTCTCGATCTGAGCTCTGATACCAGTTGAAGGAGTACGGGCGGAAGTACGACGCGAGAGAGAGTGCGAGAAGAAGAGCACGACGATATGGTGAACTCGCTCTACTATAATGTGTAGAGCATAGTGAGTTCTTATTAGGTTTTAACAAAAGAATATGTGTACATACCTGGCGGCCCGCCCACTTACCTGGGCGACCACATTGGGCTTTATACCCCAACATGTTTGTATTGAGGTGGTCCGGGGCGGGCAACAAGAGAGGCGACCTCTAAACACCCCTCAAGGCTCCCGTTGTGCTCAATTGGGGCTGGGGAAACTACAAGCACAACAAAACAGAAAACCCACAACCAAACCCAAACAAGATAGGAGCACCACCTAGTTATGGTATGCGAACTAGGACGCAAGAGAGATTTTGGTACAACCAAGAAGATGCACCACACAACACACACAAGAAACCTCACACCAAGACACACACAAAATGGACCAGAGAGAGCTAGAGCAAAGGGAAGAGAGAGAGAAAAGGATCTTGCGTAATACCTTATTTGTGACTTGCAAATGGAGATGGTTTGTTAGGTTGCTATCGTAGAGCTTGTACAAAACTCACTCAAAGCTTAGTGATTGCTAAACATTGCCAAAACACACACACACTATCTTAGGGTGTGGGAGACCTCTCACCACAATACCCTCTTACAATGGACACAAAATTGGCAATGAAAAACACACTAAAACACTTTCTAAAATCAAGATCAACCGATAGAAACTCAAAATACACAAGTCACCTTGAATTCATCAAACCGTATTGCACTAATGGAAGGACGAAGATTTGATCGTCGAATCACGCCTTTGATGCACCAAACCTCAATTTATTGATGATGAAGGAGCATATACAATAGTGGTTTTGAGATTTGTGGAACTCACGCTCTCTCACTTGCAATATGTAGCTTGAAGGCTTCTCTCACACCAAGAGTGAAGCTCACAAGTGTTTGCTACACCTAAGTCTCTCCTCACGCATAGAGTGTTGGGGTGCTATGTGAGATGTTAGAGGTTGTTTTACAAGAAGGAGAGGGGACTATTTATAGATTGGAGACCCCTCATTAAGATTATTGGAAATCCTAATTTACAAGCTAACAAATCAGGATTATGATTTTTTTGAATATCAAAACATTGCGGGCCTTCTTTGTCTGCTTGAGTCATGGGTGTGGGCTCAAAAGAGAGCATTATTGATGGTAGATAAGGTGAAAGTAAGTAAGGGGGGAGAGAGAGAGAGAGAGAGAGAGAGAGAGAGAGAGAGAGAGAGTTACTATACACATGTCTTGAGGTGAGGTGTCTTTTATGGTTAGGTCAATGGCTATTTTTTGTTAGTATGTTAGTGGTTAGTGTTAGTAATCACTAGAAAGTTAATGATATATTTACAATGGGTAGAATGGGGGGAATGGTTGAAGTAAGATGGTTGAATGAAGTGAGCAAATCCTTGTGATGGTGAAGCTTGAAGAAGTTTTGGACTTACTTGTGTAGGTTCTCAAAATGACTATCGATCTTCTTCTTCGTCTTCCCTTCTTTACGCCACCGCCGCCAAGGTTGATTATCGTGATGAAAATGGTAATTCCGTTGATGAGATCTCTTGATTTGCAGAGGTTAAGCATGGTACACATGCTGAATGTATGTATATATATAAGGAGTAAGATGAAATTGTACTTTGGAGATAATAGAGAGAGGCATAGAGATGGTGTATATACATGGAGAGCTCATATGAGAGCTATGGAAGTAAGAGGGGAGGTTAATGGTGAAGAAGGTGAGAGAAACCATTGAAGGTGCAGGTTTGAGTGAGGGATTGAGAGGAATGAGTGTATGTGTGTGGAAGTGGGAAAGGAGGTGAGAGAAGACTATGGGTTACTTTGTGAGAAAAGTGGGCAGACTGGGGTTTCATATCTCACCGCTGGTAGCTCCAAAAATCATGAAAACATTTGAGGTGATTATTCAGATCGTGGGCTACATTTTCCCTTTTGACCACTGCTCCAAATTCGGAGTGGAGATATGTGCCAAAATTCTCACCAAAAAGCCTGTTTTTTATGCCTGCAAAAGTCTTTTAGTGGCCCCCTCCTTTGTTGAATTTGTACAATGTATCCAAGAGTGAGCCCCTCCTTTGTCATATCATAATACAAAGCATCCAAGTTGCCCTTTACACATGCATGGAGAAGAATTATTGATGAATAAAGTAATATATACATGGTGGGACTAGTGTATGGACTATTCATGGATTTTAGCTCAATGAGCACATGGTGTTAGAATAATGAGTAAAAATAATAATAAAAATATGAAGGAATTATGGATATGGAAAGATATTGGAATCATATGATATGGTCCCTCTTTGTATTATTTTGGGTGAAAGAGGAAAAGGTATGCAAGTAAATAATATAATAAACGTGACCAATGAGTAGAAATCAATTTTTTTGTTTTCACGAGGGTGAGGGTGAGAATGTGGGGGTGATTCGTATAAAAGAAAAATATGAGGTTAGAGTATGTACACATTGGCAAAATATACTTATGGTGTAAGAGGATGAAAGAAGGCATACACAGGTTTAATAAAACACACACCTAAGTATAAATATTTAAATAAAATACCAGAATAATTATAAAAATCCCTATATTTAGGCCATATATATAATGCAATATTTACACACAAATGGGCCATAATATTTATTATTATTTTTATTTTTTTACTCAACTAGCCCAGTGACTAGCTAATTTAGGGTTTTTAAGAAAATATGGGAAAAGTCCCCTAACTCGCACACGCCTATATACAGTGAAATGGTAGGGATAGCCATAGTGTTTGGGTGAATTTTGTAGGGTGAGGTAGCTCACTATGATAATTTTGAATAGCCGAAAAACGGCTATCAGTATGTATATCAAAGAGGTTTAGGATGGTATCTTTTTCTGTAGCGGGCCGTAGGAGGGGGGGGGGGGGGGGGGGTATAAAAAGGGGAGGGGGCTTCTTATTTGTCTAAAAAGTATTGAGAATGAGAGAGAGAGAGAGAGAGAGAGAGAGAGAGAGAGAGAGAGAGAGAGAGAGGGATTGCCATGGAAGAACATGCTAGTCCATTCTCCTCCCACGCAACAACAGCGTCGAAAGAGCCACAACCCCCCCCCCCCCCCCCCCCCCCCCCCCCCCCCCCCTTTTTCGCGGTTCCTTCTTTTCCTAGAGGACACCGAATATGTTGGATGCAATGATCTTCACAACTTCTTCACCCACACAGTGGATTTACAAAAAACCATGCAACTCCACAATGACACTTTTCACGACAACATAGATTATATGTATGTGCATATACTCAAGTATGTTGTGAACTTTGAAGACAACGCCATGCTGTGGTTGCCATTTGATCTACTTCGCTACATCCACAAGGGCGACACTGCATTTTCAAAGAGACTAGCCCCCGTTGAGGCAATTGCAAAAGAGGCAAACCACTTCTGCCAAGTGACAAAGGAAGTTAAGACTCCTTCAAGAAGCATAAAATTGGGCAATCTTTCTTGTTCAACATTGCCACTCTCTTCTTCCTCGTCAATGAGGAGCCCTCCTTGGAGGAGATGGAGATCATGCATCTTGCAGTGGGTGGGGTGCTGTCGGATTGTAAAGATCCCAAGCCTGCCCCTATAGATGTCCAGAGTGAGCAAAGACTGTAAGCCACAGAATATCCCCATGGCTAGGAAGGGGCAGTTGCAGCGAGAGAACAGATTGCTGGCACCCCCAAGGTGCATTACCCTTAGAGTCGTGACCCTCTTGCAATTCCCATACTGGAGATTAGCCGTCTTAGAAGCATAATTATAGAAGATGAAGAGTATTTATTCTTACATGATCTAGAAAAGTCTTTTCATGTTTGGCTAGATGTGTGTCTTAGCCTCATGTGCACCAAGATGGAGTTCCCCCTTGATCCTACACCAGAAGCTACAGATGACAATCTGCTTCCATTGGGAGACTCTGTCGCTGACACAATTGCACTAGTGACAATGGATATTCTCGTTGCAGAGCAGAGTGAAGTCACATATGAGGAGTTTGTTGCAACACAAGCCAAGGTTGTTTCCAACCAAACTCCTATCTACCCCAACTCGTCTAGTTTGCGGAGTTCCCCGCAAGGTTGATGAGAGAAAATTCTGTATCAACCTTGAAGCCACACCAACTATGGATGATGAGGATAAGCAACAAGAGGTAATACTAAGCATCTTGTACGTTGATAATTCAACCTTTCTTCTTTGCTTTTGGGTAATTACATTTTTGCAGGATGTTTTGGACATGGACCTGTGGGCTACCAGAAGGGGGGAGAGCGCATGATGTTTGGGCCTCAGGCAGCCCTTGCACACTACATCAGCAAACTACCAATGCAGGATGTGTGAATCATACACAAGGATTTCTCCCCCAATGGACAATTTGTTTTGTGGGTGCTTAAGGCCACAACTAAACTCCTATGCTTAGCCACCATCCCTCAAACAGCCCATGTAATTATTTTGGTGAAAAATCTTTTGCAATTTTCACTTTTGCATTGGTTTTTGCGGCAAGGTCATGACACGCATATCACTTTGTCAAGCCCTGGGGGTTGATAATGCCCAATCTATATCTGCTTCTATGCTTACATCCATTCTACCCAATGCTATAGAACGACGTGAGAGATTGCAAAGCGCCTCCTATCAAAAGATAGTTAAGCCGGATGTACAAGCTTTTTAAATGAAATTTATCTCTCTTGTCCATGATCTTTTGCCAAGTTCAATTTACTGATTTGATCATGTTCAGTGACAAGGCAAACTATGAAAATTCTACCCATTTGTAATATGTATTAGCTATTTGAATGTTGATTCTATACATTGAAAAAAATTTGTCCAAAAAATAGAATATAAATTACATTTGTGTACTAGAAGTGTCCATTATGTGACAATTTAGGCCAATCTAAATGTGTCCATAAGGCAGCGAGAAAGTGCCCTACAAGCCTGTTGTCTGGCCAAACCACGTTGCCTTGTGGACACAACCAATTTGGCTAATATTGCCAAATCTAGAGCAAATTTTTTACCTGATGGACAATTTCAAGCCAGTCAGGAAATTTATTTAGCTTTAGTTGCCATTATCTAAGCTATGCCTGCCATCTGGAAAACCTTTTGTACAATTGATTATCATCTCACCTTTAACCATTTAGCAAAATAAATGTAGACAAATATAGACATTAAATGTGGACATTAAGTTTACATACAGCGACAAAAAGAGACGTGATTGTATTTGTCGCAAAGTGAAAATACATTGAGTTCAGAAGAAAACTTGACTCTAGTATAAGGGTTTCAAAGCAAACTTGATTCCAATATAACAGTTAGTTACAAAAAGAGGTTTTGACGTTAGAGGGTATCACTCATGCCTTAGGCCACGTGCAAGTTGCATGTCCTTGGCCATGATTGTTACATGCTTCGCATGGATAGCACATAAGAATGTGTCCTCAAAGAGATTGACCAAATAAGCCTCTGTAGCCTCCTGAATTGATTCGATGGCAATTGGAGACATCCAAAGCTTTGTGTTGTAGTACTTCCTTACATGTCCGTGAGAATGGTGCTTTTCTAATAAGCAGGTCCACTGTCATTCGGTAATGCCGAATTTTAGCAAATGCTCGACAAAATTGTCATGCTCTTTGAGGTTGGCATTGTGGGGTCTCTGAGCTCCTTGTGTCCGTGGTCTCTGCTGCTTCCTGTAGAATTTTGACTTTCGATGGCGCTTGGGAGGTGGCTGGGGGGCATCTTCATCTAGATCATAATCTTCATCATCACTGCTTCACTCATCATTGTTGGGTTGATCAGAAGGCATGGCACCCATTCCTATCGGCAGTGACTTGCCGGCCACAGTTTGTGGCGACCTGGTCCAGATGGCATCGCGCACATCCCGCCTGGCAACGTCTTTCTGTCCACCCTATGATTCACTGGGATGTCCTCCCCTTCCCATGGCGGACACTCATCTAACATGTCCATCTATGTGCGTTTCAGGTCAACTAGCCCTTTTTGTTGCCGATTTGCACGCATCTTCTACCTTCTGCACGCCTCATTGGTCTTTGGATTCTTCTTTGCAGTCTGTTTGGTCCTTGCCATCTAGAAAGTGCGTTTGGGGGGCTTCTTAGAGATTGTGGTGTTCGGTGAGGGAAGGAGTGTTATGTGTTTTTTTCCCTCTTTATATAGGGTGGCCATATAAGGGTGGGTTCACATGGTGGAAAAGAGCCGCCAAAAGCAGGAGAAAATAATATTTTGAGTTTTAGAACCACATGAAATTAGAGAGCTATTCAAATACACAGAGCGAAACATCTACTTGTAAAATTGCATAAACAATCAAACAATGAAAACACTCAATCGAGAGGGTTGTGGACCGTGGTACAAGGAAATATGATGTGATGCTCAAATTACGGGGATAACATGTGCATCCAAGTGCAATGGATTTTCCATTATCATGAGATTCTAAATACATCTACCACCTCCTGATCCAAACTTTTCCTGCCCTAGTCTTTGATGCTCGCCACATTTCATGCCGTGATGGACCTTGTGAGGATCTCCAGCCACTCTGAGGAACGAACATGGGCCAGTCAATGGGCTTCTTTTTCCAAGTGCGATTACCTTTCACGTTCAATCGACACTTTGTGTCCAAAGGTGATGCGGTAAAACCAGTTGAACATTTCTTGAAGATAGCATGAGCACACTAAACCCCCTGCATGTCTTGTATTCTTGAAGTAGACACACCTGGCATGATAGTGTGACTTCTCCATAACTTGCGTGCTCCAAAGATCCAATGAACCATAGATGTTCATAAAGTATGCACCATGGGCATAGAGGATGTGCTGCCCATAAAGCCACAACACATTGATGATCAAAACTAAAGCATAGTATAGACCAAGTCGGAATAGAAAGCCCTCACCATATAGTGTGTGATGTTTGATTCACCCCATGCAGTGACAACTGCCTTTGTGAACTCCACCACCAAATTTTAGAATTCTTGTCGTTGCTCATTGGTTGTGCTTGCAAGTCGTAGTATCTTCATCAGCTTGTCGAATACCACCCAAACATGTTTTCGGCTAAGCACAACACTTGCATTGCTATCATTGTCCATTGTATACTTGCAAAGATCCTTCCACAACTCCCATCCACCTTCAGATGTTGATGTTTCGGCAACAACACTACTTTCCTTGGACTGAACCCTCTTCAAAAAGTGCCTTGCCTTTAGTCCACTCATGGACACTAGTTGGGCCACCTCCTGAGCTCTTGCATTGTTCTTCTATGCAACAATGGAGGTGTTGCTCCCATGACAACCTATTGAATTTAAGAGCCCTTCCACTTTTGAGATAGCGTTAAGCGACCTCTCTGCAGGCTTCATTGTAAAGACATAACCAATATGAAGCTTTAATAAACGATCAAAGATGCACATAAAAGCATGAAGTGTGCAAAAATGCACATTTTTGAGAGGGAAGTTAATTATAGGGTTCCATTCACTGTCTTTTGTGGCACGATTAGGCTCCTCTAGCATAGGACATCGTAGCACCGAATGCTCCCACACACATGTAGTTTGTGAATTGTCATCTTCCTTGGTTTTGTCGACTATTGCAATTTTGTGTGCATTCCCCTTATAGCCCTTAATACAGAATGGACAAGGATACAGAGGTCTTGCCCCTTATTTGCACCCTAGAATGCACTTGATTGTTTTCAAATCGCCACCTAAGTGCCAGTCAGCTTCAAACTCCCCTATGCCATCTACTTGGAGTTTTTCCCCAGCTAGCTGTGCCTTAATGACATTTGTTATCAATGGAATGCGTTTCAAAAGTCCAAGCAAGCACTCCATTGGTCTCCTTGGGAACCTCAATAGCATCAAGCCACCAAATTTATTTCTCCGACTGCACACTAAAAGATGGTGCACAATCCTCGTTCATAGTTGTACGTTTTGCATGAAATAATGCCTCGTTCATGAGAGTAATACTCATCCTTTCTAGTCTTTGTTTCTTCACAATCTGATACTCGTCTAGCTTGAGCACAAACATCAGCTTTGAACCTAGCACTGCAAAATGTCCAAAATAACATAAGGAAAACCGTAATTTGAAAAAAAAAGACTGTATTACTGTAGCCTCACCATTAGGTGGTACATCATAAAAATGTATCATTGCCATTTGAAGCCTTCTCAAATCAACAAAATTATTATTTGACATTAAGGAAATCTCTTGTCCACCTTGTCTGCACCTACGCTTGCATTGGCACGTTTCTTAACTCCTTTTGATCGCTTGGTAAAGATGGATGAAGGAATTATCTCCTCTATGTGAAAATAGCCTCCTATTCGAAAGTACACATCTTCGTTCGAGGTCTTCTTAGCAAGATTGACCTTAAGTGGTATAGGAAAAAAATTCTCAGTAATTCCTTTGTCCCTCAAAGCATCCTTACGGAGACCATATAAGGCAATGTATCCATTAGTACTAATTCCAAATTCATCACAAGCCTTCTGTACATCAACATCGCTCACAACATTTGAAAACTTTTGCATCACCTCCTTTGTAACAGCATTGTTTAAATGTTCTGCATTTGGTGCTAGTAAAAGGGCTACGACATCCGATTGCTTGAAGCACAAACTTAACAAATGGATGCGATCCTCCTGGCTGTGGCAACCACACAGCTCTTGAATAAAATTCCAACAAGAATGAACAAAAACATTACCACAAAATTCCTACAAGAATGGACAAAAACACTAACTCAGACGCACAAATTGGAGAGTAGCAAAATGTACCTTATAGTTGTAACCCTTCTTTTTCTAGCACCACCTTCGGGGGCTAAAGTCTCTATGGAATTGAAGCTCCTCTTACCTTCCATTGCACCTAAGGGTGTCTTTTTAAGATGCTTTAGAGTTTCCACTTCCTCCTCTGCATGAATGATCCTTTTGTGCAATCCACTAGTGGTATGGGAAAGAAGTTGACATTGATACAAAGACCATTGTGCGCTATCAGCTCTAATAGTCGACAATTGCTTGCAGTATCCAAGAAGACCTTGATCCCATCTACCTACATATTGTAAGAATGAAGCAAGGCTATTGGATGTTGGATACACATTGATGGCTAAATCATTAGGGTAGAGACAACCATGCACCCAAAGGTCCACATTGGTGTAACCTGCACCACGACATTGTTGTGCAGTTTGCAAGTAATGACGCTTTGAGGGTGCAAAGTCCTTTGGCAACCGAACATGTAGAGAAACCGTCTTCGAACTTGACGATCTTGCTATGGATGGGAGGTTTGTAATGTCGCCTAGCTCCATGGCAAGGAGAATAAAGCTGGCCTCAAGCAAGATTGGAGAGATGCAGCAGAGCCACGGAGTGGAGAGGTGAGCTATGGGATGGAGAGCTTCAGGAGAGCTCCGGAGTGGAGATGAGAGCTATGAAGGGGATTTGCACAAGATCTACAGAGTGGAGAGGAGGTCTATGGGGGGAGGAGAGCTGCAACAAAGCTATGGAGTGGGATTGCAACAAGGAGAGGGAAGGAGGAAGAGTGTGTGCTGAAAAGTAGGAGAGAGAAGAGAGAGGGAGAGGAGTGAGAGATGGAAGGAGGAAGAGTGTGTGCTGAAAAGTAGGAGAGAGAAGAGAGAGGGAGAGGAGTGAAAGATGGAAGGAGGAAGAGTGTGTGTTGAAAAGTAGGAGAGAGAAGAGAGAGAGGAGTGAGAGAGAGGGGAGTGATTTTAGAGGGAAATAAAAAAAGGTGGGAAGTTTGATATTTTACAGGTCAAGCAATGAGTTTTTGAGAGAGAAAATTGAATTTTTGGTATACATATAGGTTGGGGAGAAGTTTTGAGTAAAAGTGAGGGCTTTTTATTTTTTTTTGGAAAAAGTGCTTTTTTTGGGCCCTTGATGATGTGGCAAAAAAAGGGGGGGGGAGGGTAGTTATTGTCATAAGGACCATCACTCTTTTGGGTAGAGAAAGTGTGTACCTATCCTCCCTCAGTAGCCTCTATTTCAGCATACAAAAAGCCTATGACAGCCTTAAAATAAGCCTATGAGATTACCCTCATTCAATGGCCTTGTCTCCTAAATCACACACGTTTTTAGCCTTAAGCCCTAAGAATTATGGATCTTTACAAGGCCCTTTTGGGGTTCATATTTTTTCTAATGCTTGTAAATGGGTCTATAAACACAAGTTTGCATCCTACAAAGCTTGATTAGTAGCTAAGGGATTCAAGCAAGAGTATGGCATAGATTTTGAAAAATCTCCATTGGTCAAAATGGAAACACTAAGACTGTTGCTTAGATTAGTTGCTACAAAGGACCTGGAGCTAGTTCAAATGGATATAACAACTTTCTTACACGATGACCTCGATGAGATGTAGTAGCTTGAAGTGTTTGTGCACAAAGGTAAGGAACATTTGGTGTGCAAACTAAAGAAGAGTCTTTATGGTCTAAAGCAAGCATCCAAGCAGTGGTATCATAATTTTGATACTTTTATGCGATCCCAAGGATTTATGCATAGTAATGAGGATCCATGTCTTTATGTGAAAAGATCGTGGAATGGATAGCTTAGTGTGCTTATTCTTCATGTGGATGATATGCTCATTATTGGCCATTCCAAAAAGGACATTGCTAACCTAAAGCAGAATCTACACAGTCAAATTCACATGAAATATTTGGGTGATGCCAATCATATTTTGGGTATGCTAATTACTTGAGATCTTAAGAAGAGACTGTGATACATATCTTAGAAAGAGTATGTGCAAAAAGTGCTTGAGCGTTTCAATATGGAGAATGGGAATTCATAGAGTACGATGACTAAGGTTCTTTATGCTTCAGCTTGTGGCAGTCTCATGTATGCCATCATAGCCAATATGCCATGGTGGCTACGAGACTTGACATTGTGTATGCAGTGGGAGTTGTCAGTACGCATGCCCAATCTTGGAAAGAAGCATTGGGATGGTGTCAAATCGATTCTTAGATACTTGAATGGCACATCGGGTAGACAGTTATGATGTGTTGACAATTGTAAATGAACGACTGGTTGGATTTATAATTTTGCTGGTTTTGCTATTTCTTGGAGATCCATTAAGACAATACGTCAATTTCCACTACAATGATTATGCACGCTGTGTTGACAATCGTAAATCAATGGCTGGTTGGATCTACACTTTTTTTGGTTCTGTTATTTCTTAGAGATATGCTCTTCAAGATAATACATCAATTTCCACTACAGGGTGCAAAGTATGTTGCAACTTGCTTTGAGTGAAGCATGCAAAGATGGCTTACTCGTCTAGTGGGAGATCTTGTACTAGAGCAGTCGATACCACTTCTTCACTGTGATAGGAAAAGTGATATTACCTTGGCTAAGAATCTCGTCTTTTATGAAAGGACAAAACATGTTGACGTGCATTATCACTTTAGTCATGATTGCCTAGCAAACAAGAATCTTGACTTGGTGAAGATACATATATCAGAGAACACAGTGGATGCACTCACTAAGAATTTTTCTTGCAATCAGTTTCAACACTATTGTCAATTGATGGGCATTGGTTTGGGTGAAGATGCACTATTTATCTCAATAACATTACAAGCTATACAATTTTACAACCTCCCACAGTGGTCATCAAGTGGGAGAATGGGGAGTTGCTAACCATGTAGGCTGGTGGGTGCCCACCACCCATCACTAACTTATGTAACCTTTAATCGTATAGATATACAATTTTTGAGCCACACACATCCTAATGTGCTATTGTGTGCTACAAAGACGAAGAGGGTTGGCTCTCCCTCATCATATCTGTGTGTCATGTGCTCTCTATTTCTCTCTCTCCCTCTAGCTTGCACGTATCCGACTCCACCATTTTGCTTGCCTTAAGTGGTGGTTTTACAATTGTTGCTTTGCATCCTAAGAATATGTTTGTGCTGATTCCTTTGGTTGATACCTTGATCCCAATAGGAATGCCCCCCCATAGGAAGAACTTCATTGAGCTAGGCAATGGCAAATCCCAAATTCTATTTGCCACTAACACCCACTTTGATTCAAGCCACATCAATATCCATTGTTTCCTAAGTAGAGAGAATCACTCTACTTTGTAAACAAAGTTGATGTACATTTCTCCCGCTTGGAGAAGGGAAAAATTCATGTTTTTGGGCCAATGCCAAGCTTTCCAATCTAGTTTTGCCTCATAAATAGGCACAATAATTGGTGTTACCTCATAATAGGCGCAATAATTTTACTTAGCCCATTGACCACTCTGTTGACCAGAAGACTTTCATTTCCAATGGGGTTGTATTGGGAAGTAAACTAGTCAGCCTCTTTGTAGCTCATGTTATTTCTATGCTTGAACCGTGTTAGATGTGTTAACCCTTTGTTGATATTTCTAGCTATTTCTTTCTAGAAGGGACTCATTGTAGCACCTTTAATATTAGAGCCAGAGGGACCATGGGTGATGGAGTTCGTGAAGTATCTTGTTGGCACTCCTCATTCAAGTGTTTTTGTTGCTTTGGCACATCTACACGCCAACTCATCCGTATTACCGCCTATCTTTACATGAGTGAGATGTTATATTAACTCAACAAAGAATGTACGATGGAGCTCAAGCACTACATGTACCTTGAGGGGGTCCACATTTCCAAAAAGGAGATGTACAATTCAAAAGCAAGAGACCCTATTTTTTCTTATCCAACAGCTCCTGTTGTAGATTAGCGGTTTGTTTTTCCCTGTAAGGCACCTCCCGAGTAGCCATTGCAACTTAGTGCATATTTCCATTCTTTGGGACCCTACCTTGACTCTACTATATATATATATATATATATGCTCAATGCTTTCAGGCGCAATATCATTGAAATTGAGCTACCAAAAAGTTTCTCTCAAATACCAGAAGGCTTTAAGCTTTCCAAATAGGCTTTACATAACAATATCTTGTTATTGTTACTATACATATGTGGTAGTGATGTGTGAACACACTCAGGATTTTTGGGGATTTTTTCCCTCACTAGGAGGTTTTTTCCCACGTGCATTGTATATATGCTCATCACTCCAGGGATACTTTATCTTTCATTGTGCATTAACCAATACATACTCTCTTTTGTGTTCCTTGAGCTTCTTTGTCTTATCCAATCTGTGTGTATTTCCCTACAACCCTATTTCCAACAATTGGTATTAGAGCAGGTTGCATCCTCCCGGGCGTAGTCCCCAGCATCGCCAGTACACGCCTGCTCACTTTATCCTATTTGAGTGAGCTTTGGTGAGCGTCCAACAAGTCGACAAATAACATGTCGGATTTTCCATTCACACTCATTTCGGCTTCCATTTCCACTACAGGCAACGAGGATGCAGTACTACGCAAGCTATTTTGTCCTTTTGTGTAGAAATTTTGTCAGTGCTATGTTTTGTATAACAAGTCCCTTATATTCTTCTTTGGGTTGTGCATATAGCACGTGTTAGTCTCGCTTCATTTCTCCTCTTTTTGGGCATTTTTCACATCAAGTGTACGCACTTGCCATGGTTGACAACAACACAAATGTGTTCAAGATGTTTGCTGTTGAGAACAAATTGGATGGGGACAATTACCAAAATGTGGGCTTACATGATGCAACATGTTCTTGTGTCAAGGGTGTTTAGAATTTTGTGCATGGCATTGATGTATGTCCTGGTTGTGTGGATACATTCGATGTTGAGAATGTTGCACGTTTTGGTGGCAGGATTGTTGTTGCTAGAGCTGTTTTGCCTACGAAAAGACTGAGCAGGCTCCTGGGATGTTAGAGATGCATAGGCTCATGCATTAATTGCATTATCTGTGAATCGCACTATTACTTCTCACATTCGCTTAGCTAAATCAACTATACAGGCTTGAGATATTCAGACGGGTCTTTATACAAGTCGCGCAATGAGGCTAAAATTGCAGTAATATGTAAAGAGATAGAATCAAAGATTATGCAGAGGAAGATGACATGGACACTTTCCTTGTCGGTATCAAGGATATTGATGAGCAACTCATTTTTTGCACGGGAAGTCATTTCATACAGTTCCCTTGTGCAAATTGTTCTTGATGCTTTGCCAGATTCTTACCAAACTTTTGCTAGTACTTGGAGACTTATGACCCAAAGAAATCTTGATGTTGTCAAGTTTGATGCATTATGCACATTGCTCTTGCAAGAGTCACTTTCAAAAAAGAATAGGGCTAAATATCCAGTTGAACAGGTTTTTATTGTTGCTCAAAGAAAAGGTGGTAACAACAATGTAGCTACTTCTCATGGTTCTTCAGTGAGTGACAAATCACATGTTCCTCAATGCTTCTATTGGCAGCACCTCGTCTGGGACTTTCGGTGAAAGGGAAATATGAAGATGCGTTGCCATTATTGCAAGGATAAAGATCACTTGATTAAGCAGTCCTGAAATGAAGGGAAAAGAGGCTAAGAAGAAAGAGGTTGGTTCCACTAAAAATGCAACTATTATAGAGTCTTCCGTGACAACAGATTGTGATGCTGATGTAGATGCAAAATGGGCTTTTGATGCAGACTGCACCTATGATCCTTCTATCCATGATGCATGTATGTCAGTTGTTGCAGATTCTCATGTGTGGTACTTTAATAGTGGTGCTACAAAGCACATTACCTCTCATCGTGACTTGCTTACCTCTCTCGAGGCTGTCCCTCGTGGGAATACAGACACTTGTGCCAACAATGCCTCTTATATGATCCAAGAAGTTGGAAAGATTGTGCTTAATATTGTGAATGGTAGTTATTTCACACTTATTGATGCACTTTATGTACCTTGGATGAAAAAGAATCTTTTGTCTGTATCTGCACTTTCTAGACTTGGTGTCATTGTGAAATTTGTGGATGAAAAATAAACAGTTCATGATCTCAGTTTTGGTGATGAAATTGTTGCATTTGGAATTTTGTGTCATGGGCTATATAAGCTCACTTTGTATGACAAGTGTGGGCATAATTTTGAAAATGCACTTGTGGATTCAAGGGCTGTTTCAAATGTAAAACTTTGGCATGGACGTTTTGGGCATCTGAATTTTTCCAGTTTGCTGCATTTGCATAAATCTGATATGGTTGCTTCTTTGCCACCTCTTGAAGCACCTGTGAAGCATGTTTATGAAGGCTGTATTTTGGGAAAGATGCAGCCTTCAAAGTTTCCAAAGGATGGTTTAATTAGGGCTACATGCAGATTGCAACTTGTGCATAGTGATGTTTGTGGGCCTAGGCAAATTTGACCTTGGGCAATTACCTTTACTTCATGACTTTCATTGGTGATTACTCCAGACATGCATGGGTGTATTCGCTTAAAGCAAAGTCCAAAGTGTTTATGTGCTTCTAGAAATTTTGGGCTATGGCTGAAAATGTTTTTGAATGTACTATGGGCATCCTCCTTTCAGATCGGCGGGGTTGGGGGGGGGGGGGGGGGGGGGGGGGGGGGGGTATATGTCTCATGAGTTAATGAATTTTTGGCTAGTCATGGGATATAACACCAATGTACAATGCCTTATACACCTCAAAAAAATGGTGTTGTTGATGAAAGGAAGAATAGGTCGCTTACGAAGATGGCATGATGTATGTTCAAGAGTCAAGATTTGCTACCATCGTTCTGGCTTGAGGCCATCATGTGTGCTACTTATGTACTCAGTAGGTGTCATACAAAATCTTTGCAGTCTATGACTCCATATGAAGCATGGCATGATAGAAAGCCATCTATTGATCACATGCATCTTTTTGGTTGTTTGGCTTATGCTTTGATGCCATAAATGCAACGCAAAAAATTGGATGATAAGGCTGTTAAATGCTTTTTTGTTGGTTACAATACTAAAAGCAAAGGTTACAAGTTGTACCATACACAAACAAAGTGTATCTTGGTCTCATGACATGTTATGTTTGTGGAAGATTTTATTCGGCCTTGTTGTCATGTACTAGAGACAATAATGTAAGCTCACAAGATAGTTATGACAGTTTATTGCCCCTTTTCAGTGGTGGAAACTTGAATGGAAATTCCAATAAGGCAAACGTATAGCCTATGGGGTTTCAAAAAATGCTACAGATCAGCCTATTAATGATGTAGATGTACATAATGTACTTGATGTGGAAAGGGCTGAGAATGAGCAAGCAAGAGAGTATGCCAAAATGGATCGTGCATACTTTGTGTGACATTAAATTGGATGCATCTTTTTCTAGTCGATCTCGTTCTGGTTCTTGCCATGCATCTTATGCATCAGATTGTTATGCTTTGGTTGTTTCTAGCTTGTGTGATATAGAGAAACCTCTGTCTTTTGAAGAAGCACAAAAGTTTAAAGATTGGACAATTGCCATACAATCAGAATATGATGCATTTATAGAAAATGACACATGGACTTTATGCGATTTGCCTCCTGGAAAAAAGGCCATTGGTACGAAGTGGATTTACAAGTTGAAACGTAAGCCGGATGGCAAGATTGATCACATACTCTCTGTTGTGTGCCTTGAGCTTCTTCGTCTTTTCCAAGCTGGGTGTGTTTCCATGAAACCCTATTTCCAACTGTTATTTGTGTGCATACCCAAATTGCTTGGTTCTGAAATCTTCTCCCTCTCAAAACCAAGTCACTCTTAAAGAAGTGTACCTTCCATGTTCTCTACACCCATTTGCAGATTTTAGTAGCAAAGACCCTGCAAGGAAGGGCAATCTTTAAACAGATGCAGAGGATCCTTTGAAGCTACTTTGCACCCAAAGCAAGTGTCTATGCCAATCCCTCTAGCAAGAATCTTATTCCCAGTTGGGATAGCCCACCACAACACCTTCCAAGTGAATATCTTCATTGAGCTTGGCCATTTTACCTCCCATATGTTGTTTGAACTCTTCAACCATATATATTACATACAAAGCCATGAGCAAACCAAGAACATATATCTAAATTTTTTTAGAACAATAACCTATTGTTGATAGTCTTTTGTTGGGATTGATCTTGCAATATTAAAAATTCTCTTCTTATTTTTAATAAAAAAGTTTAAAATTGGCCTACGTAAGGCTATTGAGAAGAATTTCATAATAAGAGGCTTCTTTATGAGAGAGAAAATAGAAAGTGAAACTAGTATTTTAAGACATGTGGTATCACAATAAAATATTATATTTCTTGAAAAAAAAGTGTAACAATGAACTATTTAAAATAAAATATATTTCAAAAGCATAAAAAATCATGATTGAAAAATACTTGAAAGCATTGCAAGAAATTGAAAAAAAAGAGACAAAGTGAAAGAGGACTAGAAAAATTGTGTTGGCACAATACTCAATGTCCTTCTTTAAAGAGAGAGGTACACAAATGTCAACACCCTCTCACAAGGGCCTGAAAGAAATAATAATAAAAGTTTAGTATCATTAGCTTGCATGTGGCACTAATCCCCAAGCTTTTTCCAATCGTGTGGAGATGCACCCAAAATCCACCCTTTACTCATGTAGTCCAAAAAGACAATGTTCATATTATGTGAGGTTTTTATATTGAAAACCACTACTTTACACCTCTCATGGATACATCATGCCATGAGACCATAGTATCAAGAGTCACTAGACTTTTACAAGGATCCTTAACCGTACATAAAAAAGGAATGACATCTTATATAGGTTTGCCAAGGACGTCACCACCTAGAAAGACTTTCCACCTCCCCCAGAGTGTCCTCAAGAACAATACAACAAAAGGGAAGGAGAGAATCCAACACCTTCAATACAAATGACACATTTGTCGCATACAAACCCCCCACAATCCAGAGCTTGAGCCTCATGATCACAGTTCCCGAACAAGAACGACCCCAACAAAACACCAAGTGCAGCAGCATGATATCCCCAATCCTTTCCGAACCACCACATGCTCTCCCCAAGGAGAGAAGGGAGGGTTGGAACTCGGTTCTCTCCCTTCTCCTTCTTCTTATCTCTCTTTCATCTTTTGACTTAGGTACATATCAATGTAGCCCTTGATGACTAACATTGCTTGATTATTACCTTTTTTTTTTTTCTTAATATGCTCTATTTGTAATGCTCCCGTTGAATATGGCTTAGATAGTTTGTGAGTTATCCGTTGCTTATGAGTCTTGTTGGCTTGCTAAAAAAGGCCTTAGAGGAGAAGAGAGTTAAACATACTTCGTCTTTTTTAAACTATTTTAGATGGTATGTGGAAATGAAGCATGTCCTTCTTGGCTTGCTACAATGGGTTTTTGGCTTTCTAAAAGAAACCTTTAGTGTTGTGTTGGGATAGGGTTAGGGAGACTTCCATTGTTTTCATTGCATGATAGAAACTTACCTTTCATTTCACATCTTAACACGTCTTTACTTTTTCTTGCATTCTATCGTTTTACAATGCTAAAGTGAAGCTTCACCTTACATAATTTTAATAAATTTTACACACACACACACACATATATATATATATATATATATTTATTTGTATTCTTGTTTTAGAATGCTAAAGTGACGCTTCACCTTGCATAATTCTAATAAATTCTATACACACACATATATTAATTAGTTCTTTTTATTTCACCTTTCATTTCACAACTTCACATGGCTTTACATTTCTTGCATTTTATAGCTTAGTCAGTGTTAATGTTCAAGAAAGTCTCTTTTATTAAGTGGCTGCTGATCGAGTTTCCTCCTCACAAAGAAGAAAACAGAAAATACTAGCAAAATTTTTGGACAACTTTCTCACATATTTAATCGATTTTTCTTCCGTTTATCATGGTTTGTAGCTAGCTAGTCTCAATTTTCAATCGGCTCAAGACTAAACTTAGGCAATCCTTTCCCAAACACTGATACCAATTTAATTCAACCTAACAATTTTATCACTTTGTTATTGTTTTTGAAAGCCGTCGTGACCCTTTCACTTGTTTGTTTTTCTAACATAAGCGTTAGAGAAGAAGAAAGTTAGGCCTAAATTTGAAATTTAATTATTTCCTACATTGATTCAGTGGATCCGTTAATTGGCCTGCCAAAACAGGCCTTAAAGGAGAAGAAGACAAACAAATTTGAATGTAATGTTTTTTTGGATGTGGTACTTAATGAACCATTTGAAGAGCTAAAAGTTTTTGGCTTTCTAAAACAAGTGGTACTTCACCTATGTGAAGAGCTAAACGTCTTTGGCTTTCTAAAAAAGAGCTTTAGTAAAGAAGGGAGCTAGGATATGATGTGAAGTATGGATTGATTGATATTTTCTTTGATATTTCAATTTGTAAAAGAGTCTTTTTATTTAAGAGATTCATTTGTTTCTATTTTATTGAATTGTATTATTGCATGCTAAAGGCCTTAGTATCCATGTGGGTGAAGGTTGTTCAAATTTGTTTGCTTGATATGTGTCCCTTTAAAAATTGAAGAGAAAGAAGGCATTTTCTTTCAAATGCTATTTCTCAAAGCTACTGTCATTTTTTTTGGCATGTTGAAAAAGACTAAAGAGCAAAGGAGTTTGATCCATATATGATGTGAAGTATTGATTCAAATTTTTGGCTTGGTAAAGGCCTTAGTATCATATGGGTGAAGGTTGTTCAAATTTGTTTGTTCTACATGTGTCCTTTTAAAAAATGAAGAGAAAGCTTTCAATTTTTGTTTGGCATGTTGAAAAAGACTTCAAAGAACAAGGGATTAAAGAATAGGAGTTCCGTCCATAGTCTTTTTCAGAACAAAGAATTAAAGAGTATTCATAGGAGTTTGATCCATAATGTGAAAGAATTGATTCAATATTTTTTGGCTTTCTAAAAGAAACCTTAGAGTAGAGTTGAGTTAGCACTTGCAATGTTTTCAGTGATGATTGAGACTTACTTTAAATGTTATTTTTATTTTAAAATATTAAATAAATCTTTTTATTTCACCTTTCATTTCACATCCTCACATGACCTAATTTCTCTTAAATTCTATTCTTTTAGAACTCTAAAGTGAAGCTTCACCTTGCATAATTCTAGGAGATTCCACACACACACACACACATATGAATAAGCAAACCATGGTAAAGGGAAGAAAAATCGGTGAAATATGTGAGAACTAAGTTCCAAAATCTTGCAAATTTCAAAATTTCTATTAGTATTTTTGGTTTGCTTCTTTGGAAGGAGGAAACTTGGTTGCTTAATAAAAGAGACATTCCCGAACAATGCTTCACGTGAACCTAATGATTATATAATTTGAGTTCAACTCAACCTAATGATTCTAGCCACCGTGAACCTTTCACTTGTTATATATATATTCTCACTTATAAAGAGTCCTTCAATTTAAAGACTTCACAAAGATTCATGCTATTAAAATATTAAATTGACTTATTATCTCTACTTTATTAGATCTATTTTTTTTATTAAAAAAATTATTATATTCTTTTGTTTTAGTCTTTAATGGGTTTTTTTATTTTATTTTTTTCATTTTATTTTATTTTCAAATAATAATGTGTAATGTGCACCTTTCACTTTATTATTTATGTGGAGTCTTTTCTATTATGTTTGGGTTCACGAGAGTCGATGAAAGACATTCAAAAAGGAATGTGCCTTCACCATGGAGGTTGTCCCTTGGCACAAAAGGAAATTACATCTCTCTAGATCCCCCAAAAAATTAGCAAGACTTCCCCCCCGGAAGAGCACTTCTAATGTTCACTTTTCAGCACGAAACATGGATCGGTGTGATTGGAATGAATTCAACAGCTACATAGTCAACAACACTATCACTACACTACAGCTCATTGGACATCAAAATTGTACATAATAAATTTTATAGAGCTACCTTCGTCCCTTGTGAAAGAAGAGAGAGGTGGAAGAAAGATTACGAGGTTTTTGCTGCTGACTCTTGTGAATTTAGATTGTGTATGCATAATATATGTATAATGAATAATACAATGTATATTTATATTTATATTTTTTTCATTTTATTTTGTTTTCAAATGATAATGTACAATGTGCATCTTTCACCTTACTATTTGAGGCCTTTTCTAATATTGTGATTATATATGTATAATGGATAATATAATTTTATATCAAAACACAATAAAAATTTCATTTGATTGTAGACACTTATTTAAACTTACTTTCCATAAATCTCATTCCCCCCTTAACTTAGCAGGCCTTGGTGCCTCTTCACCTTGTTTTTAATACTCTCACTTGTGAAGAGTCCTTTTATTTAAAAACTTCACCAAGATTCATTTTATTACATTATTAAATCGAGTTATTATTGTCTATGCTTATCAAATCTATCTTTTTTAATGACAACATTAATATATTCTTTTGTTTTAGTTTTTTATGTGTTTTTTTTATTTTATTGATTATATTTTTTCAATTTTATTTTGTTTTCAAATAAAAATGTGTAACTAGTGTGTGACCCGCGCGATGCTGCGGCCAAGAAAAGCATGACCATTTGGTCACACACACAGACACACACACACACATTTGTAGGTGTGGATAAGTGTTTGTATGCACACAAGTGGAGAGAGTGGATCACTCCAAAAATATGACAATTCTCTCTCTCTCTCTCTCTCTCTCTCTCTCTCTGTCTCTCTCTCATATTAGATCCTGAGATCAAGATTTTTCAAGTAAATCTTTGATATCTATTTGCATCAATAAAAATCTCTCTCTCTCTCCCTCCCCCCCCCCCCCCACCCCCCCCCCCCCCCCCCCTCTCTCTCTCTCTCTCTCACACACACACACACACAGTTTTGAGGTAAAGACTTGTCAAGTAGATCTTTGAGATCTCTCTCAATGAATAAAAAAAGAAAACTATAATAACCATTGACTATGGTGGATTGGTTAGCAAAATTCCCTCTTAAAAACCAACTCTTAAATAAAAGACTTTTCAAGTTAAAAATTTGAGATCTGTCAGTGTGTTCCTATGATATTAAAAATTCTCTCTCTCTCTCTCTCTCTCTCACACACACACACACACACACACACACACACACACACACACACGGGTTGGTGCACAACCCCTCAATTACCCTCTTTTGTTCCATCCATCAATATTTATCTCCCTATGGGAAAATTCAAACCCATAAGGAGCTACCACTATTCTTTCTCTCTCTCTCTCTCTCTCTCTCTCTCTCTCTCTCTCTCTCTCTCAAACTTAGTAAATTTTAATTGGAAGCATGCCATACAAATTGTCTCTACAAAAATGTATATGTAATACAATTCTGACAATTGATCCTTGTTGGTATCTTCTCCTGTAAGGATATGCTCAGTTGTTGCAGGGCCTTGATCACTTTATGTGGAATAAGTTTTCAAAATAAAAAACCCTTCAAGCAATCGATGTCTCTATACAAAATAAATCTTCAGGAGTTCTATGTCAAAATGCAATGTCTTATGTAGCACAAATGGAAGAGCCTCTCTCTCTCTCTCTCTCTCTCTCTCTCTCAAGTCGTTGAAATCATTATCTAGATAACCAAATTCAATGGTAATATAATTTTGCTCACATCACCTAATCTCACGAATTCAAAGCTGCATTTTCAAATAACACTTTTCATTTCCCTCAAATGAACCACCCTTTGTTTTATTTCAATCCTCAAAAATACAACCTTAGTAGCCAATAGTGTAACCATATCAATCCAGCACAACAGTTTCTCCCTCTTTTGGTGTTTACAACCTTGGGTACTTGACCTTTAATCAAGACTGTATCAATGTATATTAGGATACTTCAAAGAGCTTTTATCATGCCTTTATATATTTCCAATGTTTGCAAAAACCCAAGGTTTACTATATTTCTAATCATCTGAAATTGAAAAATCTTGGCTAGTTTTCAAGCTAGTCTTGAAAGAAAATGGAAATGTTTTGCAAGTTTTAACGGTGATTTCTCAAATTTTGGCCTTCTTTACTTAGAGTACATATTTTTTTGGGCAAGCCTAGCAAATTAGTTCAATTAGGAAAAATATTTTTGGCAAGCCCTATTTGAGAACTCACATGACACATGTTTATGTTGTCCCATGCGAGGCACATGTGGTGCCAGTCTGACTGCGAGACCATGTGACTTTGCCTCTTTGGGTAAAGTTATAACATATAGTGTGCACGTCCTTGAGGCTAGTAGAATAGCTATGCATTTAGGTGTCAATCACAAGGTTTTTGCTCAGCATTTCCTGACGTGTGGAATCATGGAGAGCTTAGCATGTGCTATTCTCAAGACTTCTTCTCATTTTGCTTTGTAAGGTTCATGGTCCATGTTCATATGGACACAATGTTCCTCAATGTGATAAGATGGCCTTGTGTTGGCATCAATACATGTACCTGGTTATGGGTTACACTTCCTTGTAGATAGCCTTGTGAACTGGTATGGTCACTTGTGTTTCTTCCTCATGGTAATGGCAATTTCTTGGCATGAGGCTTATTTATCGGTGGTGCTTTTAATCTATTAACCCTTTTGAGTATTGCTATAGATATTTAAAATAACAAATAGAGTCACCCTTCAAATTTGAGAGCTCTCTGTGGATTTGTGTAGAAAGAAAAGGGTGGTTTCTTTAAAGCATTCAAAAGGAAAATTAGAGCCACTCTTCAAACTACTTTCAAGAGGAAAAATAGAGTCACCCTACATCGAGCAGTGTTATGCTTCCATGGCTCCTCTCTCTCTCTCTCTCTCTCTCTCTCTCTCTCTCTCATGTTAGTGTTGCACGCGAGGATCTAAAGATTTCCAATAGGTACTTCCCTCCTCTCTTCGCAAAGCATGTCCTCAACGTGGGGAGAGTAATCTTGGATGTACCAAGCATCCAGCTTTTCTACGTCTATCATCCCCTTCTATTTTGGGGCTATTCAAAATCAGTGTTCACAAAAAACCAAGATTTATTATGTTTTTAACCAGCTTAAATTGTAAAATCTCAGATAGATTCCAACTGAAGGGGATCACTACAATTAAAAAAAAACCTATCACGGTTCAACGTTGTGGATTATTTTATCATATACTTTTTTGACAATTTTATATACAAAAGGGTATTGAAAAACTATTCTTGAAAAAAACTTTACAAAT
Source organism: Adiantum capillus-veneris (assembly GCF_014529385.1). Classification (NCBI taxonomy): domain Eukaryota; kingdom Viridiplantae; phylum Streptophyta; class Polypodiopsida; order Polypodiales; family Pteridaceae; genus Adiantum; species Adiantum capillus-veneris. Next base: position 106,779,002 of record NC_140958.1, read on the forward strand.
TGAATAGAAAAATGCTCCATTTTATAGGTGAGAAATTCACAGCTAAGGGTTTTATAAATAGTGCTTAAACATATGTGATATATGTTTTACATATAGTGACTTCCCCCGAGGATTCCACCCTTCATCAAGCAGTGTTATGCTTCCAAGGCTCCTCTCTCTCTCTCTCTCTCTCTCTCTCTCTCTCTCTCTCTCTTGTGTTGCACGTGAGGATCTAAAAGATTTTCAACAGGTACTTCCCTCCTCTTTTTGCAAAGCATGCCCTCAAGGTGGGGAGAGTAATCTTGGGTGTACCAAGCATCCAACTTTTCTACATCTATCATCCCCTTCTATTTTGGGGCTATTCAAAAACACTGTTCACAAAAAACCAAGGTTTATTATGTTTTTCACCAGCTTAAATTGTAAAATCCCAGATAGATTCCAAATCAAAGGGGTCACTACAATAAAAAAATACCTATCACGCGGGTTCAATGTTGTTGATTATTTTATTATATACTTTTTTCAGAATTTTACATACAAAAGGGTGTTGAAAAACTATTCTTGAAAAAAACTCTACAAATTGAATTAAAAAATGCTTCCTTTTATTGGTGAGAAATTCACAGCTAAGGGTTTTATAAATATTGTTTGAACACACGTGATATAGATTTTACACATAGTCACCTCCCCTCGAGGATTCCAAGCTTACCTTGAAGAAAACCAACAAAATTCTGCAAGCTTTAGTATAAATACCATCAATTCTTCAAAAGAGTTTTTAGTGTGCCCCTTATTTACTTTAAATTATTTCGATCGCGAGAAAAGATTTGGTGCCCTCTTTGAGACCTCCCACCCCCTCCCCTTCCACACACACACATGTTCTTTCATTTTGAGATTGTTCGAGTCTGGTGTTAGATAAAAAGTGGGCTTTAATATATTTTTAATGGTCTAAAATTGCAAAATCCTAGCTAGATTCCAAGTTTGCTTTGAAATGACCGCTAAAATTTTGCTAGTGCACATACGAACAATTCCTTAAATTTTCTATTTTTATGGCCATTGGCCTTTGAAAAGCAAAGTTGAGCCACCTAAAATTGGCTTTCACAAGGATAAGTAAAGTCTTCCTTCAATCAGTAAAGTAAAGTAAAGTCAATCCCCTTCTTTTGAAACTTCTCAGTTTGAAAGCTGAAACATTTTGCAAAGTTTTCCTTTGAAGTGAACCCAGACGGTGTGGTGAGGAGAAAATGCTAACGTTGTACTCAGCAACTCGCGTTTTCCGTAGTTGAACTCAAGCTCGATAATCTGTCCCAATCCCCCCCAACCCCCCGGCCCCGCCCGGGTCCATCTAGCGCTTGCAAATAGCTCTTGTCTAGACCTTGTGTTGAGGCTCATGTCCAGTGCCGTCTTGTGAGTTCTCTACTTCATGAGAATGCAAGTACCCTCTGCACCTGTGTATCGTAACTTCCTCCTACAGACCCTCGAATTCTCGATTGCCTCAGAGAGAGAGAGAGAGAGAGAGAGAGAGAGAGATTGAGAGAGAGAGAGAGAGAGAGAGAGAGAGAGGCCATGGTACCGAGATAGTGAGACTGCCTCACATCTGTGAGAGGACCAGTATTCGAGAAAAATCATTTTTCCAAACATATAAAATTCCTTTCCTTCTTTATTTCAAGAGGAAATTTTAGAAAATTAGGCTATTTTTAAAAAAAATTACAGTATATTTGTCTATTTTGGGGCGGCATAATTTCTCCGTGCCCTCAATCGGAATTTTTTAAGTTGAAAACGGCACAATATTAAGCTGAGACACATTTTTCCTGAACATTGGAGAGGTCAAACAAAGACCTCGTCCACCGTCCAATCCAATGGATGCACTCGCCTGTGTGTGTGTGTGTGTGTGTGTGTGTGTGTGTGTGTGTGTGAGAGAGAGAGAGAGAGAGAGAGAGAGAGAGAGAGAGAAAGAGAGAGTCTGACATGATTTAGACTTTCCTTGATTTTTTCAAGAGGAAATGCTTAAAAAGTAGGTTTCCTTTTTGGCTTTCCACACTATTTTTCTCAATTTCTGGGCAGAATTTCTCCCTTTCCTCTTGCCCTCAACCGGCATTTCCGAAATTGAAACCGGCACGATATTAAGCTAAGGCACAATTTTTCACAAACACTGATTGCAGGTGCTCATCGAATCATAAAGGAACTTAGACCTCATTTACCCTTGTATCGAAACTGTACGCATTTTTCAAAATTCCTTTCCTACCAATGGTTGAGAAAAATCGTTTTTCCAAGCACGCAAATTTTATTTCCTTGAGTTTTCCAAGAGGAAATTTTTAAAAAATCGCGGTGTTTTTTAGGTTTTTACCCTACTTTTCTCTACTTTGGGGCGAAAATTCTCCTTTTCGCCTTGCACTCCACCGGCATTTTCAAAATTCGAACCGGTTCAAGACTAACCTGAGGCACGCTACACATTGTTCCCTCAAGACGAGATGCCGTTTTCAATCTCAAAAAAGCCGGTGAGGCCAAGAGGAAAGGGAAAAATTCCACTTCAAAATAGGTCCAAAAAATTAGCTTGATTTTCTAAAATTTCCACTTGGCAAATCCAAGGGATGGAAATTTTTATGTTTGGGAAAGCGCTTTTTCCTTAACACTGTCGTGCCCTCAGACGGCATTTTTGAAATTGAAAGTGGCACGCTATTAAGATGGGAAAACTTTCGCTCCAAAATAGAGAAAAATAGTGTAAAGACCAGGAAAATTAATCTGATTCTCTAAAATTCCCTCTCGACAAATACAAGGAAAGGAATTTTGTATGTTCGAAAAAATGCTTTTTCCCAAACATTGTCATGCCCTCAACCGGCATTTTTGAGATTGAAACCGGCACGCTATTAAGATGAGACACAATTTACCATGAGCACTGGTTTTCAAAAATCCTTTTCCTCTAAGTGCTCGGGAAAAATCATTTCCTCGAGCATGCAAATTTCTTTTCGCTGAGTTTGCCAAGAGGAAATTTTAGGCTCATCCATTTGCTATTTCTATGGTGTTCAACGTATGAGCATGGTGGAACCTTAGACCACCAACACACACTCTTGGATCTAACTCAACTTGGCACCTCAAATTGCACAGTCTATGGACAAGAAGAGTATGAATGGATAAAGTGGGGGTACCCTTTGTGATTGGTATACCTTTGTCCACTAATTCATTAATGCCTTTGAATTTGATGTTCTCTTGCATTTGTCTAAATATGTGTCAAATCCGTTTATGTGTCAAATCCATTTAATAGATCTGATAGTAGGTTAGCCTTAAGACTTAGTGAACGTTGAGAAAGAGAGGGGAGGATTGTAGTACATAAGTGGTGTTGCCACCGCAAAAATTAGTTCAAGACTATCCCTCTCCCTTATTGATCTTAAAAATCCTGTGGCTCTGTGAAGTATTGTTTCTATGAACTTATTTATCCTTTAGCTAAAGGATGTTCTTTTTCCTTTGCTTCTTTTGAGCATGTCAAGTAACAGTTGTGTGAACATTATTTACCATCCTCTCTTAATATGGTTGCCTCTTCCTACTCACAAAATCCACTTGATGGACATTACGGTGGCTACGATGACAACGTGGAACCTATGTGCAAAGAATCTAGTGATGTTCGCTCGATGGAGTTTGAAAATGGTGACTCAATAGCTTGATAACTTATAGAAAATTCTTGATGTATGCTTAACAATAATACGAGTTTGCTTTCTATTTTTTTAGAGTTGAACAAGATAGTGCACTGTGATACAACTGCGTCATTCTTGGGACCCGGTAGTGGCCTCATTCTTGATCATGTGCCTCCACTCCGCACGAGGAGCGCTTCAAGCCTGCCTAAGCTTGATGTTTCTTCTTCTCTTGGTGTTGGGCCCAAATCCCTCAAGCATGTGAATCAATGTGGTACGGTAGCACGTACACTTTTCAAGACGTCCCAGGCAACAACAGAACTAAGTAAGGCTTGCTTGCGCCACATAGATATTCTATTGTTGTGCCCAACTCTTACGAGTTTTTTTTTTTGTTGTGGCAACCAAACCTTTTCTGGACGGGCCACCTCCTACAATTGCAAATACGAGAGCGTTGTAGAGGGTGCCAAACTAGATGGACATACTGCTATTGAGTGTTACCATGAGGATGTAATTCCCACTGGTTCATCTTCTCTTGTCTAAGATCCCTCTATTGCACATTGTTGACATCACTGAGACTTGCCCTCGTTTTGCATTCGAGGGTGCATACTTAACTGATATGGGACTTACAAACAAAGCCCATAAGTCACTTAAGTATATGTGCTACCTTATGGCAGACCTAGTTGATCCACTCAACACTGACACCATCACTTGTGCTGTTAGCGATCAATTGAATGCTCAATTCATTGACACCCTTACTGTAGGAGACTTTGTGCACATTGAGAATGTGATTGTGAAAAAAAAAACTAAGTCAAATGGTTGCACATCTCCTTATGTACTATTCTTCAATGCTTCCACGGTTGTAGAAAAGACAAAGTCTTTTGAAGTCAACCTTAGTTTCTACCTAGAGAGCAAAGTGCGTCAATTTTTGGATGAGGCACAGTCCTTGCATGCACAGGGTACCCGTACACACTTTGGAACTGTAGCTTTTGTTGTTATACAGGGCCATGCTAGCACTTCAGAAGCTAGTTTTTCCCAAGGTGATCTTGTTGTTGCAGATGGGCCAGTAGCTGAGGATCGTGCCACTGTAAGACTTATTTTTTTCCCTTCTATGGATTTGTTGCTTTCAAATATTTTCTTTCTCTTGCCGTCACAACTTAGCTTTGTGAATGCACGCAAAGACGATTACCACGATATCTTTCATGCTCTTGAGACCGATGTGCATCCTTTGTTTGTTGCATGAAACATAGGTTCCTTCACAGGCCGGAGCAATACACTCTTAGTCTTGGATATTACTATCCTAACACACGTCAAAAGTTCTCGTCTCAAGTATCATTTGGAGGAAGCATATAAGGCCCATATTCTTGATGTTGGTCACAATCAAGAATTAAGTATTGATCTTGCTTTTCCTTTTTCACCATAATAGCTCAAGAAAGCTCTAGCTCGTCAAGTGGCTATACATAGGTGAGACTGGCACATTGTACTTTGTGAATGTGAACTCAATTTTGGTGGAACATTTTTGCAGTCAATGCAAATCTACTAAGATTCATCAGCAACAAGCGATAGACTTTTGCTCTATCTGCTCAAAATCTACAACTATTGTTTTGGTGCCCAAGCTTGAAGGAAAGATTTTGACCAGCAAAGCTTCCCCAATTGACGTTTCCTTAGCAGGTGACATAGTCAACAAAGTATTGTATGTTGACAAAAACTTTGTTGACTTATATGCTTCTGATGTGCTGCATGACGTGAGCTGCTAGCCTCCCTTGTCCGAACTGGCAAATTCACCGTCAACAAGTTAGGTCTCGTCACATCTTTTGTCGAAGAGACAAAGTAGCGTTGCTCCATCACCTCCACGCAGAAAAACACTCTTTATATTATATTTCTTTCATCCATGGACCATCTTGTAAATTCCCATCTCTCTCTCTCTCTCTCTCTCTCTCTCTCTCAGTGTGTGTGTTTTTCATTTACTTGTCTTCCTCCCTCCCCATAGCTCAAGGGGGGGGGGGGGGGGGGGGGGGGGGGGGTGGGGGGAGGGGGGGAACTGCACATACATAGGTTCCTCAAGCAACCAAAATGCATCTTTTGAACAACTCATTCACAATGATATCGATAGTGCTTTCCTTGCTAGTCACCCACAAAACAATTATGTTTTCCTCGTGCTCAATAAAATAATAAAGTCGTGCTCGTCATTACAAAAAATCAACAACATCATGGTAGACGCAGTGAGAGTATTGTTGAAACGAACGCCAATGATGACACCTTCTTTGGCGCATTTGGCTTCCAGTAGACATGATTCCTCCATTTTGACCCAAGTATTGAATAGCCACACATCATCTATTGGTATTGCGCTTGATATTATCTATGTGTTCTCCTTTAGATTTTGTATTGCATGTGATTTTCATATTTACGGTGTGTCAATAACTTCACCCAAAAAGACAAAATTCAATAGTGGAGCCGATCCAACAACATTGCACAAAATCATCACTGTCGATAGAAGTGGTTGCCTATTTTTTTTACTTAGGGGGCAATCAATGCTCGCACAAACGCAGTATCGTACCTGGAATCATTGAAAGCTTTGCTTCTCCAGCAACCGAATGAACTCCCTGCCTCCATCGCGAGGCAATTTTCTTGCTTGGGTGATAGAACCATCCTAGAAATAGGTGCAATAACATCAAAAATTTTAAAATTTTAAAAACAATTACATCCCACAACTCCCTTGAACATAAACATTGAACAAGCCTCCTCACCAAACAAAGCTATACAACAGTACATAGAAATAGCGAACGATGTTCCTATATATCAATGTTATAAATGTGGACGTTTAATGTTTTTTTCACAATTAGCTCGAAAAGGGCGTAGGTTGATACTTGGGAGGTCTAGAAACAATAAGATACATGAAAACTATGTCTGTACTTCATGCGGCCGTAAAAGGCAAGATCATGGTGCACTGCTCACCCGATTGAATTCCATAGGATTTAACCTCCCCTTGGCTACAGTAGAGAAGCTAAATCATTTAGGAAGCCACCTTGTCAGTGCCAGGCTACCTTTCGCCAAAATTAGGGAGCTTACATACGATGGTCAATTTGGATTACGTGGTAACGTTGTTAATGTTTTGGCATCCATGGGAAAAACACAACAAATATTGACGAGGTTTATTCATAATGAAGCCTCGATACTAGTGGGTATTATGCGTCGTCTACATTTCAATCATTGCTACCTTTCTGGGGTTGTCCGGCCATTGCTTACAATGAAAACCACTGCTCAGCTATTACAAACATCTTTAAACAAGAACGAAAAAAGTACTCTGAACAACGAGTGGCTAAGACATTTCCATAGTCTGCATTGCCCTTTGCTTGATGATTTTGAGGATAACAATCAACCGCCAAAAGAAGATGATCTAGCCACATATGTCATTCTCCATGGAATTGAGTCATCATAACAAGTAGTGGATCACAACGACAAAATCTTCTTCGTAGCTCCTGCTGAGGAAAATAGTCATTTGAGTATTTTCAAAGATGAATACTATGAAGAACTTAGTTTCCCTACTATTTTCTATGGTGAGCCCTGTAAATACCATACACTTGCTAAGCATAAATATCAACATGTGGTTCAATGGAAACTTATGCACAGTGATAGAAGGTTCTCACTAAATATAGAGAATCTTTTTTTCAAAACAGTCAAAGTAATGACTCAAAAATTCATAGGGTCCATTTGGATCCGTATGCACAAAGGCAAGCTAAATCACAATACACTAGTGGCCGCACAAGTTGTTGGAGATACTAACATTGAGAAGGTCTTGTCTTCCTAACTTGGATATCATGACTTTGAGACATTGCGAACATCACCTGACTACAAGGAAACATTGAAAAACAACGCCTTCGCTCTATGATTAGAGAGCTCGGACCACCAACATTCTTTGTCACATTTTTGCGGCTGAGAAACATTGGAAACCTTTGATTGGATCACTTACTAAGCTCAACCCCATTGTGCGTGCAAGCACACAAACAGAAGCGTCATACATACGAGATTTGTTCTGAGCCAACCTTGTAACAACAACACACTTTTACTTGAACCGGTTTAACAAGATGAAGAAATTGCTAGCCAAAGATATAATCATATTAGGAAAACTCAAAGATTACTTTTTCGTAACCGGGTTTCAGAGCCGAGGTAGCCAGCATGATCATGGGCTACTATGGATAGAAAATGCTCCTATTTATGGAAAAGATCCCAATGTAGATGTTGTGGATTTCATTGATAAGTACATAACAACTGATTCTATGCTTCTTCCTGTAGATTTACAAGAAATTTAAACACACAAGCATAAGAAGTCTTGCTTCAAAAAACGCAAGGGATTCCGTTTTGACTTTCCTTGCTACCCGATGACTTGACTATGATTTTAGAACCTTGTCATTCTCAACATAACAATATCCAAAACAAAAGAAAGAAACACAAATAAATCAAAGATAATCTACTACTAAATTATAAAGCAAATATTATATTCAAATAGTGACTCTTATCTATGGACCTTCGATTTGAGGATTACATCCAAGCTATAGCATCCACAATCTCATGCCCAACACTTTTGTTGAAAAGAAGTATCAAAGATATATACACAAATAATTTCAATTCAACCATGTCAAAGCTATGGGATGCGAATTCAGATATACAATACATTTTAAATGCTCACGGAGCAGCTACCTATTGCACCTCATATATAACAAAATTTGATAACACACTCATCAAAGCAATCAAAGAACAATTTGACTCTTGCATTCAAAACAATGCAACTACATTTGATAGACTTCGAAAAATAGGAAACACAATACTAAACACATAGCAAATAAGCTTACAACAAACATTATATGTTGCACTTTTCCCTACCTCCCTACAATGCAACTCAAGAATTTATGTTCATAAACACAAACCCTCCCCATGAGAGAACAATGCTTCTCAAGCGAAAACACCTCCTGCAAAACATAGACCCAACTAGCACATAAATCTTTTACGAGACAAACATAGATAAATATTGCACACGTCATGTCCAACTCAATGCTATACCATTGGCAGAATTTGCCTCCACATACACTACAACAAGCAACACATACAAAAAACGTACCAAATCAAAAATTATACGATATGTCAAATATAATACCGCAAAGAATCCAGATAATTATTATAGAGAACAATGTCTTCTATTTCTACCATGGATAAATAATGAAACTCAACATTTAACAAATGGACTCAAATGGAAAGATGTATACAATTAAAATAAACCTATCATCATTGATACAAATAAATCTAAATATAACAAAACCACAACAGTGAAAGACAACCTTAACACCAACTCATTAGGCACCAGTTTACCTTTGCCATCTACAACACTATATAATATTTCCTTCCATATTCATGTTGATATCACACACGACCTAAATATCCAACACTGCCAACTATATACACACACTATACTAGCCATAAAAATATTACGCCCAACAAAGGCTAATATTTGATGATATTATGCTAAAAAAATGTATATTCCCCACAGAACCACAATCCACATTTTCTTGACTGGAGACGCAGGCACAGGCAAAACTTTCACCTTCTTTTGATTGTCCAAGGGCTTCTACGTTTCTATAACCACAAATCACATTCCATCCCAACAACTACAAAAGCTTTGCTAATGGCATACACGAGCAAGGCTTCTTTTAACATTGGTGGAACCACTATCCACTCAGCCCTCCACTTTTCACTACTCACATCATCTAACACTTCCCTATCGCCTGAGAGGCTGAATGAACTGCAGCTGCTTTATCGAGACTTACAGTTAGCCATTTTCGATGAAGTCTCCTTGATTGGAACCAACGTATTCGCTATGGAAGACTCTCACCTGCACGCAATAAAAAACAACTACGACCTTCCATTCGATGGTGTTGATGTTGTCTTGTGCAGCGATCTTTACCAAGCTAGTCCAGTACGCGACACTTGGATTTTCTCTAGAAAAATTCAGTTGCTTGAAGCTATCTCACCCTCTTTCTGGACCGAATAAAGTGCTATGAGTTAACAAGCACCATGAGACAAACTAATAAGACATTCATCGAAATACTCAACAGGATACGCGTTTCAAAACACACCGACGAAGACATTTTGTTGCTCAATACGCATTACATGCGCACAGTACCTTGTCCAACCATGGTGTCCCATCTTTATTGTGCAAACAAAGATAAAGACTTACACAACCAACATATTTTCAACACTGCCATAGGGACCACTATTTATTGAAGCACAAGACACAAGGGCAAAAACTTGCAACAAAACTATTCAAATACCAATAGATCCAAAATTGACAGCAGGTCTTCACAAAAACCTTCACTTAAAACCAGGCCTGATTGTAGAACTTTGTGCTACAAACATTGACATTCTAGATGGCCTAGTCAATGAAGCCGACGGTATATTCAAAGCAATAACACACAACTCCACGACACAAACCATCTGGATTCACTTTTAAACCACTAAAGTAGGCCAAAAAACTAGATATGAAAACCAACAACTATATATTACATCAATAGATAGATAATGACACCAATCCAAAAAAATAACACGTGAATTTCAAATAGGAAAAAAATTCCTAAACACTACCGTGCACAAGGCTTGACACTAGACACCTTGGCTTTTGATCCAACCAGCATTCAAAGTCACGGTCTTGTGTACACTGCCCTCTCACGCATAAGAGATCCTAACAACCTTTACCTCCTGACAGAAATAACTTCCACCCATATTAAAGTAGACCAAACAGTTCTAGATGAGCTACACCGCCTCAAAACACATGCCACTTGGCAACCTTCACAGCTTGACTTCCACTCTTTGCCCGACCATCACTTGATAATACAATCTCTTAACATTGTGTCCCTTAAGAAACACTACAACAACCTTATACATGATATTAACTTAATGGCTTCCCACATTCTTTGTCTCCAACAAACAAAGCTACAACATGCTTATATAGTGGCTATACGCGGTTACACATACACTCAAACAACTGGCCCCATGAGAGTATCCTTCTTCACATCAAAGAAAGACATACATCTACAACACCACAATATCATTTCCACAAATGAAATAGAATGCATTACAACACTCCTCAGTACACCACATGGTCCACCAATAACCCTGATAACATTATGCTGCATACCCTCAAGTCCACTTCCCTTGCTCCTGCAAACATTGACCACACTCACACCTCACCTCCAATACACCCCTACCATTTTACTCGGTGACTTCAACATCAATGCTAACTACCAAACCCCTGAATACCTTGCTATTTTTAACCTTCTCTCCACACACAACATGACACAACATATAACCCACAGCACAACAATCTACAATTCAACTTTGGACCACATTTGGACTACAAATTCCTTCACTGACATAACAACAGGCACTAACTTCTCATTTTGGTTAGACCACTCCATTATTTACTTACTGCTTCCACTAAACTCCAAAAACAGATTCCAATTCCCCCCTCTTCCTACTTCTTGACAACACCTTCACAAATCCTTCCATTGGCAGACCCTTCTGATTCCTCAACTTGTTAATTAAGTGGAGGTTTTTTTATTATATATAAACTATTCGAGATTATGGTTGGGTTCACAAGAGCCGATGAAATACATTCAAAAAGAAATGTGCCTTCACCACCACGAAGATGTCCATTGGCACAAAAGGAGATTATACTTCTCTGGACACACAAAAAAATTAGCAAGCCCTCTCCCCCTCGAAAGAGCACTTCTACCGTCCACTTTTCAGCATGAAACGTGGACTGGTGTGATTAAATTGAATCCAATAGCTACGTCCTCAACAACACTACCACTACACTACAACTCATTGGATGTCAAAATCATACAGAATAAACTTTATAGAGCTACTTATGTCCCTTGTGAATGAAGAGAGAGGTTGAAGAAAGAGTACGAGGTTTTTGCTGCAGACTCTTGTGAATTTAGCTCATGTAGTTCACATTTTTTAATATTTATTTTATTTTGTTTTGTTTTCAAATGATAATGTGCAATGTGCATCTTTCAACTCATTATTTAAATGGGTCCTTTTTTAATATATAAACCATTTGTGATTATATATGTATAATGGATAATATCATTTTATAAAACACAATAAAAAAATTCACGTGATTGTAAACACTCATTTAAACTTACTTTCCATAAATCTCATTCTTCCTTTAACTTAGCAGGCCTTCGTGCCTCTTCACCTTGTTTTTCCTATGCGGTGTCAATTGGACCTACTTTTTCATATGAAATCTTTAAAACCTTTTTTTAAAAAAGGAGTAGGAAGAAAACTAACTAGTAGAAAAGGAGTTGATAAGATCATATCACATCTTGAATTGTAATGGTATAAGCGGCTATGACAAGGTTAAGGCCTAGAACCTTTTGTATTTTTTGGCTCTTCAAGGCACTTACTATGCTCGAGGCTTATTGTAAATTCATTTTGAGTTAATTATCTCAACTCACAATTGTGAGTATGACAAAAAATAAAGTTCTCTCCTTATAGAGTTTTACTTACTTCTCATTATGTCATGGTATGTTTGTTTGGTTCATGTTACTGTATGTTCCCCTTGATCCTTTGTGAGTTACAAAAGTTCAACTCAAAATTCCTCTAGGAGGTCCAAAATGAGAAAGGGGAAGTCCCAAGTAGACGTGTCACAAAAAGAGTAGAGAGAGAAAAAGGTGTGTGTGTGTGTGTCTCCCAGATTAACGTGGGATATACCTAGAAGGGATGAAAAGTTACAAGGGAGGGTGTGATCAACTCCTTTTCTTTTGGGCTAACACTATATTTGATATTTTGGGACATTATGGGAATTTTAAAATTATTTTTGTCCTCATAAAACAACCTTTCTACTCATTAATTTGAGTTTGTGTTGGCTATAGTCCACATACCCTGATCATAAGCGCTTTTCTCTCTCTCTCTCTCTCTCTCTCTCTCTCTCTCTCTCTCTCAATTTGTTCCAAATTTTGAGGTCAAGATTCATAAAATAGATGTAGGTCTCTTAGGATTGTTCCTTGTTGCTAACCTTCTCAAGGATGTCCATGCCCACATCGGACTAGATATGCTATTATATTTGTTGTGAAATGGGCAAAATCCTTCTTCAAATCACCTACAAATACCTCCTCAACTTTGCCCAATTTCTTAAAAGGAAGGCCAACTTTTTGTAGGCGTTTGGTGCAAAATGGTCGGAGTTGACTTCGGCCCTGAGCTCTCTCTCTCTCTTAAATGACAAAGCAACTCAATAATTACAATGCTTGGCTAAAGAAAGCAACAAGACCTACAAATGATGCAAGTGGCAATGGCACAATTCTAAGAGATAAGGTGGCCCTAAGGAGGTGTGTGTGTGTGTGTGTGTGGGAGTCTTATCTCTTAGAATTGTGCCATTGCCACTTGCATAATTTGTAGTTCTTTGTTGCTTTGGTTAGCCAAGCATTGTAATTATTGAGTTGCTTCTTCATTTAGGAGAGAGAGAGAGAGAGAGAGAGAGAGAGAGAGAGAGAGAGAGAGGAAATGAAATGTTATATTAAACGTCTTCAAAAGGCCAAAATGACCTATGAGACCAAACTGATACGATCTTGGTGGATCTAATACAATGTCTGGGTACAAAAATAAAATGAAGTAAAGTGAAAAACTAAAATCTTAACCACTAGATGTGAACTAAGCAGCTAGCTAGAACTGTGTAGGATATGAGTAGGGGGGTGAAAGTAGTGACCAAGGGACTAATACAACACAATGTGGGTGTGCGTATGGGAATATAATGGGTGAGAGCTAATACACAGGCTGATACAAGATGAGCAGGGTGCACAATCCTCAAAAGAGCTAAATCATAGGAGATCCATCATCAGTCGTGTCACAAACTACTGACATGTCAAGTCAGTGAAGAGCAGAGCCAACCTTCAGATCACAGCCGAGGGGCCTAAACCCTAAGAAGAACAAGCAACAACACAAGAAGAAGTCCTACCAACTTATGGGACCCCGTCCAATGGGGCCCAAGAGACATAAAGGATTAAAATAAAGCAGGACTCACCAACACACTGTCTAGATTTTTCGTTGATTGATGACGTTGCAGAAGTGTACGGATTTTTGTGTTTCATGTTGACAATGCTAACGTGGCAGATTTTTGTAAAACACGTTGACAATGTGACGTGGCAGTTGTACGAATTTTCGTTAATCGCGCTGGCAGATTTTGGCGCTTTTTGGACCAATTGCTTTTGAGTTTAAAGCTTTTCACTGTAACTGTGTTTCAAGCCAAGGGCCTTTGAATATGAAGTTAGGGCTCATTCTCTGGCATGCTTCATGGCGAAGGTGCAATCTAGAGTACCGGCTTGTAAGAAATACCGAAAGGGGCGCCAAGGTTACTCTCTGGGATGGAATTTCTTCACTCCGTGTCGCGTGTCGTCTCTCTCTCTCTCTCTCTCTCTCTCTCTCTCTCTCTCTCTCTCTCTCTCTCTCTCTCTCTCTCAGTTCAATTGTTATTGAAGTGCTAAAGGTCTGTTCAATCTGTTCTTTTCTATTGGCACGTGGTGTCCGTCTTGTGACAGGTCGTTGGCGGATCTCATCAATCTCCTCCATGGTCAATAGTCTGATCGGGCGTCGTGCATGTCAGGCCAAAGTGATCCGAATCCTTTGATGCAGCCTCCATCAATGTTGTGTAGTCCTCCGTTGTAGTGGGCGTCTAGATCTCCCTAGCTCGATCGATCGACGTGCCTCTAGTGTGAGGAGAATGTGAGCTCTGTTGTGGTAGCTGCTCCTCTAATTGTCCAGTGTCGACTCTAAAGCAGTCTGTGATCCGTCTGTGAGACTGGCTAGCCTCGCCTCTCATTAGGCTCTCTCTGTGTCAGTGCAGCTTGAGCAAAAACAACATCTCTGGTCCTCATACCCTATGACTCTAGAGAGTGGTCCAAAGCCCTCTCTGAACAGGCAATGAAAGCGGCCTCGTATCTCATAGTAAACTGGACAATGGCATGTGTAGTGCAACTCTGTCTCAGGCTCCATGTGACATAGGAGACATTTCCTAGCCTCTGCTGAAAATCCGCTATATCTACCAGTCTCGATCCAAAGTTGGTGTGAAGATGTGCGTATCTGGCCAATAGCAGATCGTATCCCATGAGATAAGTGGGTGTCCATGTATCTGGGCCTCATCACAAAACCATCCTCGGTAAGCTGGAGAAGATGCTCTCTATAGAAAGCCATCTTCGTGCCCAACTATTGTGCCGGCTGTATCCAAGCCATCCTAGTATCTAGGTGAGTCAGGTCTTGGCGAATGAGCTTGGTGATCCCACACTGTGTAAGAGTCACAGATGGTGCATTCCAATGAGAACTAGAAGGGGGGCAATTTGTCCATGCTGAACCCATGTACCTGGAACCATGATGTCATCTCCCCATACCAGCATGTTGTGTCTCCCTGCAAAGCTAACTATCGAGAGGACTAAGTGCTAGACGAGCATATCTGTCTCTAAGGAGGTCCCACAAGCGGTGTAGAAAGGAGATTGATTTGGTAAGCGCCTCAACCACTGGGGGGGGGGGGGCAGCTAGCACTGCTCGAATAATGTCATGTGGTACTGAAGCCTTGGCTCTAATAAGCTGCGAGATCATAGAGACTAGAGGCTTTTTTATGTCTCCCCATCCATCAGTGCGACTGACCTCCCGTGATGGTCCAATGAAGGCCCCCATATATGAACTCCATAGAGCAATGCGGAAGCCACCAGAGTGTCAGAAAGCCAGAGCTTTGTCCGAGGCTCTTGAAACTGAATCTGTGAACACATCCTCTCCAATCCACCCAATGCTGCATGTGCTCTAGTTAGTCTAGTGTATGTTGGTCCAGTAAAGAACACCCCAAGGTAGGTGTAAGCATTTGTATACTCCACTGTCTCATGGTCGGTATGTGAATGTGGGTGTTGATCTCATGGCCCACTGTGAGGTGGTGTTAAACACCATACCAAGGTTGACAGACACACCCCTGTCATGAGCAAACATATGCAAAACATCCAAGTGACGTTGCAGCCCCTTCGATGAATCAAAGATCAACACAATATCATCAACATATAACAATAGTGGAATCCATGTCCCTGCCGACTGTGCACCTCTTTCACCCTCTCTCTCAATATAATCAGAAACCTCATCCACATACATACCAAATAGAGTAGGAGAGAGCGGGCAACCCTGCTTCACTCTGATAGTGGAGTGAACTAATATAGATAACCCCTCTAGAGTACTTACATGCCCCACTATTGACCTGTATAATGCCATAATTCCCCAAATCATTTGTGGGTACTCTCATCTCTTGAAATTTGCACATCAATCTAGCTCTAGCACTGTGTCAAATGCTTTGCAGAAGTCCACAAAGCTACAGTAGATCCGTCTCCCATGTGATTTGCCCTCCTCAATAGTGGCTCTGAGTGTCAGAATGTGGTCAAGAGTAGAAAAACCTCTTATGAACCCTATATGCCCAACTGCGCGTATACCCTCCCTCTCTGCCCATCTATTCAACTACTACTCAAGAATGGATGCGTACAACAGTGCCAATGTGTGTCCAATCATGATAGTGTGATAATTCCCAAGCTCCATAGGGTCTCCCGACTTGAAGATAGGTACAATACTAGATAAACTCCAAGTATCAGGCAAACCCTCACACATGGCACGGTTGAACATCACTGCTAGAAGCTCTGCGAGAAAATCCTTGGCATGCATAAAATGCTCAGCCACTAAGCCATCATGATCAAATGCTCTACCAGTTCTCATCCTATCAATGGCCTTCTTCACCATCTCAACATTGAAAAAAGCACGTGTGTACATAGCTCGGGGGGGTCGAGAAGAGGCGACTGTCCAAGAAAGTTACAAAGAGAGAGAGAGAGAGAGAGAGAGAGAGAGAGAGAGAGAGGGTGGGGGTAGATTTTTGACATATACAAAAAAGGTTCAAAACAGTGTACAATTTTAGCTAATAAGCACAACTATGCCTGGAAAGAATGACACATGTAAGAGTGTTGATGTTGTCATAAAAAAATAAGCACAATTACATCATCATGTAAGAAAGACATTGTCAAGTATAGTTGAGGTTGTAGTCCATAGGGAGCCCTGGTGACCAAAAGGCTGGCATTCCGGGTGAAGAATCTCACACAAGGCCTCTATTGAATTTTCTAACAATGAAGGAGAAAATCGCGACAGAAAAGAAGGCCCGTGTACCGCAACTGAATGGAGAGAGGGTAATGAGGAATGAATCCGTTTGAGCCATTGCTTGTGCAATACAAGCTTGTCATATAGCTCTTTAAGTCCCCACATGGGGTTTGTGAGTATAAGAACATCGGGAGACATCAACAAGATGGAATCCAAATCCATAAAGTGGGCATTCGGCTTTACTTCACTTCCATTTAAATTGAAGCCAGAGCCCCCTTCTAACAACAGGTTTATGCCACCCACAATCTCAATTGCATCCCACACCCATGTACCCACACCCATGGACCCTTGACAGAGATACGAGCTCGTGTCCCATTGTACATATACTACCCGCCTCTTAGTTCGGCCACGGCACATATCTTGGACAGTGCAAATCCTATCGTGTGATGCTCTCAACAAGGATCCATCTCTCAAGCCAGCCTTTTGCATCATCATACTGATTCCTTCCCATATGCCATTGACCCTTCTCAAATCTAGCCTTATTATGTCAACTTTGCAACCCATAAAAGCCTCCACCGCCTCCTCGACACATGCGGAGCTAACCACCTTACAGGTCTGATGCTACAAATTGACACAAAACATTCACACAATTAGCCAGCCTATGCATGCCTTAGCCTAAAAACATAAAATCTGAAAGTTCTTGTAAAACAAAGCTATTTCTACTTGAAAGGGTTGCAAACTTCATATATTTTGCAAGGTGTTAGCTACTTTCTAGATAAGCATAACATGATACCACACAAAAGAACCAGACCTGCTCTTTTCAAGAAAATATTCACAGGTTGCAATCAAACCCATCAAGCAAGCATGCAACACATTTGCACTCAAGAGGAAAAAATACAGGCTATTCGTAGCCCGATGGCTACATTTTAAGGGTCTTCAAGAATATTTGGCTATTTTACAAAAAAATCATCTGTCAAAATTTCCAAAGTCTTGTGCTTTTAACAGATGAATTTGCCAAAAGCACGCTATATAGTGCCTTCTTTGTCAAAATTTTCACACGACTTGCCTCAAATCCTATACTTGCATTAAATGCAGTGAACAAGGTCATTCTTACTGCGCATGCCCTCAGAAGCATGCAAAGAAGGAACCCCCTAGAACTGCAATGATATTTGTTCAAGAAGAGGGCGGTCTTCCACCTAGAAATCCCTTATGCTATGCATGGGGGAAAGTGAGAGAACATGCAAAATTATGGATACGAGACCTTCGCCAATCCATCTATAGTACTTACAAATTTTACTTTGATTGCAATAATGTAGCAAACAATGTCTGCATACACCCACACAAGCATGCATAAATAAACGCAACTAAGTATACAGTAAACCTGCGTTATGATGATGTCCGGCTTGAGTTCTTTGAGCTTTGGGAGAATGACCCGATGTGGAGCCAACGCCCATTCCACCAAGGTTGCAGCCGTTCCAGCTCGGCAAAACTCAGCCTCCCACAAAAGAGCTTCCATTGCCAGTTTGGCTTCCTCGCATTCAATTCTGCTTCGCACCTCACCCGTTGTCGACTCCGTGCACACCTCCAAGTCTCCAACATCTCCTGCATCACACTGACATACACAAGGAGGTCTCTCTCTCTCTCTCTCTCTCTCTCTCTCTCTCACACACACACACACACACAGGGCATAGCGAGAAAACTCACCGGGACGTGGTCGTGACCCACTAACAGATGAGTGCAACCTAGAGCTTGTAGAATATCGCAACCTGCCGCGACTAGGCTCACCACTCTCTTCCCCTTCATCTTGCCTATCTATCATCAGGAAGAGCCTCAAGTTCAAATCATGCATCTGCATAAGGCCCTGAGTTCAAAATCAGTGAAAGCTACAATGTTCAATGTGTGCAAAACAACCAAACCACTTGGCACCCTACATGTTTATTGAACTTTGTCGATACCAAAATGAAACTTTTCCCTTTTCGAAAAGTAGGGGGTACCAGCTGGGATAAAATGGAATAAAAGGAGAATCTAGTGAAGATGCTCTCTCTCTCTCTCTCTCTCTCTCTCTCTCTCTCTCTCATATGAGTAAAGTTACTATAACGATCAGGGCAACAAAAACATGGAGATAGTTTGATGCTCGTGTTTTTCTTCATCCTCTACAAGATTGAATTTGCATTTGTCTCTACCGTTGCTATTGCTAATGTGGCATTTTTTTTGGGTGCATGACCTGTGATGTAGCATTTACTACAAAACTTGTTCTTGTAGCAACCTTTAGGAAAATGCCCTTATTTGTCATACTCGTAACACTTCGTGTTATTTGTCATAGTTTGATGGAGTCCTAGATGATGATATAATGAAATCTCCTCCATTGGTTGAAGTCCTCTTTGATTGTTTTGCTTCTCTAATTGAAGCATTGATGACATGTTGCAAAGAAGGTGTTGGGTCCTTTTGTTCTAGCACCATGTCAAAATTTTTGGGAAGAGGACTTATAAGAATAGAAACCTTATCTTCCTGGTAATTTGACACTCAATGTAAGTTATAATTTAGTAATGGTACTCATTAAGCTATTCATGGAGCATGAAATATCCTCCTCTTGATTCATTGTGAATTTATAACGTTCTTATTAAGGCTTGTCTTGCTCATTTTCTATATAAAACCAAAATTTTCCTCTAAGATAATCCATTCTTGGATGGCTGTGGTACAAATGGTCAGTGAAGTAGCACATAATTATCATGTAGTGATGCAAAAATTATTGTCATAAAAACCTAATATCTACTTTTCCCAAATGACTTTCTCATATTAAACTGATCATTTAATATAGAAAAATACCAGGGGGGAGCAAAGGTTGGATATTGGAAAGGCTGCCAGACCGGTCTCAACAAGGGATCCAAAAGACGGGAATTGGGGATCCAGATGGGGATGGTCTGCTAAAGAGCACAATACATCAATGGAGTTTAAAAAGTCCTTAGGTTTAACCCCATTAAGACTTCCATAGGGCAAAGTTCCAATTTTTTAACTCTAAAGGTCATAGGCCATGGGAACTTGGCTTAGTGACTAAAAGTGCTAACTCTAGAAGTCAACAAAAGACAATCAGCAAGAAGACAAAGGAGAGTGCGAGCTAGGAAAAGGATAGATTGGAAATCATACACACACACACACACACACCACTTTCCACAAAGCAAATAGGACACATGCCAGGCATGTAGGAAAACTCCCAATTCTTGCATGAATCCTATTGGATGGACATAGAGGTGGACCAATGAGGGCTCAGCTAGTGTAAACTAAATTTCTTAATTTATAAATGCTTTAAAAAACAACCAATAAGAAATAGTCGCCCTAAAAGACTATCGGACAGTCAAAAGGTCCAATGAGAATTAAGCAGCTCCTAAATTTGCTTAATTCCTATTGGCTAAAAGACTAAAAGGTCCAATAAGGATTCAGATAATTAAATTTATTATTTGAGAATTTACAAAAAGGGAAAAAGGGTGCACACTAGTCACAAGGCTTTGGACTGGCCTCTCAAAGGCTATTGGCTAAAATATTCACGGGCCAATAGGAAGCCAACAAGAGTAAAACTCTTGCTCAAATGCTATTGGCCAGGCTTTTCAAGGGCCAATAGGAAGCTAGCATGAGTAAGTGGCAATAGGGGTCGACCAAGATGAGAGAGGGGGCTGATTTGGGAAGGTATTATTCCACACACACACACACACAAGCTCATGTGTGAAGTGAAGAGAGTCTATCTCCTTTTCAAGCTTTAATGGAAAACTCTTCATCTACTCCAAGCCTGTGAGAAGTGAGGCCTACACCAACAATCTCTTGGCTTGAAATGCAAATCCAACCAAGAGACAAGATCCAATGCATGCTCATCTCCTCTACCATGCTAATTACTAGGCTATGCTAAGCTATTATGAGTGATTATGTGAGGAGAAATACTTCTTTCTCGTTAGACTACTTCTTTTTCTTCTAAGATCTACTCTCATACCCCGCTAGCTCTCACCATCTTCAAAGGTGTGTGAGGTCTTGGGTTTGAGACCAACAAGGAATTGATGTTGTGTTTTAAAAGTGTTAGCTTAGTGCTTGAAGCTTCCATCTTCATTGCACTAGCAAGTTATGGAAGGAACACAAAGAATTGTATTGTAAAATGTCTCCCTTGATGGGGGAAACCTATAATACAAAGCGTATTGGAGGGGGACTGGCTCCATGTGCATCTGGTCCTCAAGTGTTGTCGAGTGTTAATCTCTCTCTCTCTCTTTTGAAGTATTGTTCATGCCTAATTCTAACTAGGTGTTATGCTTTTGTTGCTCTCTCTCCAACCAAGCACTCTTGCTATGCTCATTAGGAATCTTTCTTAATGAAATGCTCACTATGTCTATGTAATTTCTGCTACACATAAGTAATTACCCATTGAATGTTACATTGGTATCAGAGCACAAGGTTTCTCTTTTCTTGCTCAAGAAGGGAGGTCCTCAAACTCACTATAAATGGTTGGTATTATTAATTGCATGAGGGTAAGTAGAATAGGGATTTATTATCCTCTAGGTGCACGTGCTTCGTGCAGTTAACGGGGTATCACCGTCGAGAGCTATGGTCTTAATAATGGAGTCCCAAGGGGCTTGCCTATGGCTTAACCATTATTGAGCTATTAGAAGCTTGACAGGAACGGGTGCCGACTGGGCTAGATAAACCCTCTCTTCTATTCCTTGCAATTAATGATATTCGAGCCGCGGGTGCAGGAGCTTGAGTGCTTATCTTTGAAAGTAAAGAGGAGTAGCAACTAGGGCTTGAAGTGCCAAAGTACAAGTAAAAATTCACACCTAAAACTTAGTTAGAATGGCTGACAATAGTAGAGAGAGTGAAATTAATGTTGATGGCTTTGATTTTGTTAATGATCAAGCTACTAATGATGCTCCTATGCTTGTGAACTATCTTGTTACTAGGCTTCAACAAGCCATGGGCAACCCATCCCTCCAAGGAGAAGTGCAACAGCAACTACGCATCCATGGGATTCTCCAATCTCCTCATCTAGAAGAGGGATGCCTATGAAAGCTCCTAGTGAGATTTCTAAAAGAGGGCTCTCTACAGTGAGAGAAGAGGAGGACCCATACGAAGGGCTCAAAAGCTTACAAGTTGATGGGGAAACTGCCTCACAAGGAGAGCCCAAATCTCAACGATAGAGCCCCCCCCAAAAGAACGAGAAAGAAGTGAATCTCCCGCCACCTCGGCGGAGATGGCACCACGAAGACAGCGGGCAAAACGCTCTCCAACACCCCCTAAACGGTGAAGACCATCGCATAGTCCTTCTCACCATAATTCAAAGAAGGAAGTATGAGAAGAATAAGGCGAGAAAGAGGTCACCCTCTTCTCCATCTTCATCATCCTCCTCGTCTTTTGAAGGAAGTGATGGTGCAGCTCCCAAAGAACTCAAAAGGAGAGGCCATAGGAAATCCTATGCCGCTTGGAAGAGGTCGTCCAAGCTCAAAAAGTTCAAGGAGGGAGAAAAGAGTATCTCTTTTCTTACCTACGATGGCACCTTTGGTGCTACGGACAAAGTCTTGGCCTTTATTCAACAATTTGATGCGGCGTTCAGAGATGAGGGCTTCACAGAGTCCTCTAAGATATGTCATGTAGCCATGCATCTGAAAAAGTCCGCCAGGCAATGGTGGTCTAGCCTACGAGTAAATGGTGAAGCTCCACAAACATGGAAATCTTTAAGAACTTCCATTATGAAGCAGTTTTTGGCTAGCGATGCCAAAGACAAAGTGCTCACCGAATGGCAAAGCATGAAGCTCTCTCCCTACGAATCTATTCACAAATACATAGACAATTTTTGGGATTTACATCTCAAAGCCACTGTCTACGTAGATAGATTTCGGAGAGCAAAAACAACAATTTTGTGCGGGTTTATTTGAAGATATGGCGGAGTATGTCAACTCCTAAAGGCCTTGCACTATTTCAGCGGTCATACACCATACTATGGTGGCTTCACGAATCAACTTCCAACAAGGGGCTAAGAAAAATCTTAAGCCCATGGAAAGAAAATACTGTAATGAGCCTAAGGGGAAGGACCATGTCCAAAAGTCTCCCAAGGGCAACTTCAACAACAACAAAGCTAAGGAGAAGGGAGTCTACAAAGGCAAAAATAGACTCTCTCTTGAAGAGCTAGAGCGTTATTGCAAGGATAACCGTTGTTTCAAATGTGGGGAGGAAGGGCATGCTTATTGTGCTTGCCCACAAAAGAACGCATGCAATGAACCTCCTAGAGCTTCCATAGTTGAAGTTCAAGAAGAAGATGCTTATCGCAAAGGATCTCCTCTATGCCATGCTTGGGGAATGGTAAGAGAACATGATGCTTTCATTCTCTTCGACAATGGCTCTACTCACAATTTCATATCCACCGAGTTGGCCACTAAGCTAGGCATCCAAGCCTTTGAGATGGGAAATACCCTACCAGCCGATGGTGCTTTCAAGGGAGAAGAAGTCCCAGTTACTCCCTTAATTGGGAAATTGAGGCTTCATGTCCAAAGCTATGTGGACAAAGAGGATTTCTTCATCTCTCCCCTTAAGCATGAGTATGTAATCCTAGGGGCACCATGGTTTGATCGCATGGCGGCCAACATCAAGTTCCCTAAAAGGAAAATTTACTTTAAGTACAGGGACAAAGACATGTACATATATGCTAATGAGTCAGGTAACACTATACCTCTTGTACATAAGCAAGCTTTTGATAAGTCAATAAAGAGCTCTATTTCTGCAGGGACAAAGACATCTACATATATGCTAATGAGTTAGGTAACACTATACCTCTTGTACATAAGCAAGCTTTTGATAAGTCAATAAAGAGCTCTATTTCTGTGTACATGAAAAGGAACTGTTAGCAGTTCTACATGCCCTAGACACGTGGAAGCACTATTTATTGGGGGCTCCTTTTATTCTGCGAATGGATCACCAAAGCCTTAAGTACTTCATGACGCAGGCCAAGCTCTCTGACAAACAAATGAGGTGGGCAAGTTTCCTTTCACTATTTCATTTTCATACTGCTCATGTTGCTGGCAAGCGTAATCAAGTAGCCGATGCACTCTCAAGACGACCAAGAGTGAACACGGTATCAATAGCAAATCACAATGATCTATTTGATATGATAGGTGAGAATGCTAATGATCCCGATTTTCAAGATGTGACATCAGCCCTTGCACTAGGGAAGAAAGAGGAACCATTTACCCTACAAGATGGTTATCTTCTCTATGGTAATAGGCTATGCATTACTAACTCACTACGTGATAAAGTAATGTATGAATCTCATGCTCCTCCATATGCGGGGCATAGAGGGATTCAAGCTACCCTAAGAGGGATAGAAATGTACTTCTATTGGCCTACCATGAAAGCAAACATACAAGAGAATGTTTCAAAATGTGTGGTTTGCCAAAAGACGAAGTTTGATAGAGGGAAGCAACCTGGTTTGCTTCAACCTTTGCTAATCCCTTATTCACCCTAGGAGAGCATATCCATGGATTGTATCTTTGGATTTCCTAAGTCTATCCATGGTAATACGGGAATATGGACAATAGTAGACATGTCCAGCAACAAGTGCATGTCATACATGTCAAAAAGACTATTAAGGTCCATCAAATGGCAACCCTCTTTATATCACAAATCTTTAAGTACCACGGCTTGCCAATGTCAATAGTGTCGGATAGAGATCCTAGAATGACCATCAATTTTTGGAAGGGTCTCTTTGAGAATTTAGGTACAAGGCTAAATTTCTCTTCGGCCTATCACCCGCAAACGGATGGCCAAAGTGAGATAGCTAACCTAATAATTCTTGATCTACTAAAGGCTTATGTCACCGAAGTAGATCAAAGGTCACAATGGGAGAAGTACTTACCTTTAGTGGAGTATGCTTATAATAACACAGTACATACATCCATGGGAAAAGCACCTTTTGAGGTAATTGTCCGTGCATTGTATATACACCCATCACTTTAAGGCTATCTTATTTTTCCATTGCACACCACGTAATACTCTAGGGGGGTGCACTATGTAATCATGCTAATGTATAAATTGAGTTCGAGAGGAGTGGTTTTAAAATGAAAAATTTTAGGCAATTTAACAGAGATACATTAAAATAAGGGTTTTCTATATTCAATTTTGGAAAAAAATCCTAGAATAAGGGGTCATTTTATTCATTCAGACATGTTAAATGAGGAGTTTTTTTTTATATCCCACGAATGCACTTTAAATAGGGGGTTACTAAATGGTGAACCCCCCTAGGTAATCCTACTCTTTGCTATGTGCCTTGAACCTTCTTTGTCTTCTCCAAGCTCTGTGTGTTTCCATGCAACCCTATTTTCAACAATTGGTATCAAAGTAGGTTGCATCCTCTCGGGATTAGTTGCGAGCATCACCAGCACACACGCTTCCTCACTTTTTCAGGTTTTTGTGATATTTGGTGAGCATCAATAGGTCAACATATGCTTCAGGGGGGATTGAAGAGCTTAGTCTACTCAAATTTTTCATTTTGGCCTTCCTTTCACAACTACAGGCATTATTGCGAAGGTAATTTTGTCTTTTTGTGTAAAACTTCAGCCAGTGGAGTTTTTTGCATTACAGGTCCCTTACAATCTTCTTGGGGTTGTGCTATATAGCATGCATTAGTCCCACTTTGTTTCTCCTCTTTTTGGGCAGTTTTCACATCAGGTGCAGGCATTCACCATAGCTAATAAGAACACAGATGTGCTCAAGATGTTTGCTACTGAGGATAAATTGGATGGGGACAATTACCCAATGTGGGCCTACATGATGCAACATTTTCTTGTGTCAAATAGCATGTGGAATGTTGTGCAAGGCATTGATGTACGTCCTAGTTCTGAGGATATAGGGAATGTTGAGGATGTTGCAGGTTTTGGTGGCAGGGTTGCTACTACTAGAGCTGTTTTTTCTACAGGTGAGCAGTCTAGTTGGGATGTAAGACATGCATAGGCTCATGCATTGATTGCATTATATGTGAAGCGCATATTA
Source organism: Adiantum capillus-veneris (assembly GCF_014529385.1). Classification (NCBI taxonomy): domain Eukaryota; kingdom Viridiplantae; phylum Streptophyta; class Polypodiopsida; order Polypodiales; family Pteridaceae; genus Adiantum; species Adiantum capillus-veneris. Next base: position 106,804,762 of record NC_140958.1, read on the forward strand.
CTCCTCACATTTGTTCAACTAAATTTACAAAACAGGCTTGGGATATTTTGGTTGGTCTTTATGCAAGTTGCAATGAGGCTAAAATTGCATTGCTTCGTAAAGAGCTGGAGTCAAAGATTATCCATGAGGAAGATGAAATGGACACTTTCCTTACTAGTATCAAGGATATTAATGAGCAACTTACTTTTCCAAGCGAAGTCATTTTTGAAAGTTGCCTTGTGCACACTGTTCTTGATGCTTTGCAAGATTCTTACCAGCCTTTTGCTAGTACCTAGAGACTTATGACCCAAGGAAATCTTGAAGTTGTCAAGTTTGATGCATTATGCACATTGCTCTTGCAAGAGTCACTTTCCCAAAAAAATAGGGCTAAACAATGTGCAATTGAGCATGCCTTTATTGTTGCTAAAAAAAAGTGGCAATAGGAATGTAACCACTTCTCATGGTTCTTTTGTGAGTGGTAAATCACCCACCCATTCCGAATGCTTCTGTTTTGCAGCACCTCATTTGGTAATTCTGGTAGAAAGGGAAAAAAGAAGATGTGTTGCCATTATTGTAAAGCTAATGATCACTTGATCAAGAAGTGTCCGCAATTGAAGTCAAAAGAGGCTAAGAAAAAAGAGGCTGGTTTCAGTTTGAGTGCAACAATTGTTGATCTTCTATGAAAGGAGATATGATGCTGATGTAGATGCAGAATGGGATTAGTGCACAATGCACTTATGATCTTTCTATCCATGATGCATGTATGTTAGTTTTTGTAGTCGCTCATGTGTGGTACTTTGAAAATGGTGCTACAAGGCATATAACTTCTCATCGTGACTTGTTTACCTCTCTTGAGGATGTCCCTCATGGGAATATAGTCACTTGTGCAAAGAATGCCTCTTATCCAATCAAGAGAGTTGGAAAGATTCTGTTGACTACTGCAAATGGTAGTTCTTTCACACTTGTTGATGCACTTTATGTACCTGGGATAAAAAAGAACCTCTTGTTTGTATCTACACTTTCTAGATTTGGCCTTGTTGTCAAATTTGTGGTGACAAAAGTACAGTTCATGATCTCGATTTTGGTGATAAAATTATTGCATCTGGCATTTTATGCCGTGGGTTGTATAAGCTCACTATGTATGACAAGTGTGGGTAGAATTTTGCAAATGTAGTTATGGATTTAAAGGCTATTTCATATGAAAAACTTTGGCATGCACATTTTGGGCATCTAAATTTTGCCAGTTTGATGTGTTTGCAGAAATTTGATGTGGCTGTTTCTTTGACGCCTCTTGAAGCACCTTTGAAGCATGTTTGTGAAGGATCTATTTTGGGTAAGATGCAGCGTTCAAATTTTCCAAAGGATGGTTCAATTAGGGCTACATGAAGGTTGCAACTTGTGCATAGTGATGTTTGTGGGCTAATGCAAACTCCGTCCCCTTGGGAAATTACCTTTACTTCATGACTTTCATTGATGATTACTCCAAGCATGCATGGGTGTATCCGCTTAAAGAAAATTCCAAAGTTCTTATGTGCTTTAAGGAATTTATGGCTATGGATGAAAATGTCTCTAAATGTACTATGGGCACCCTCCGTTCAAATCGAGAGGGGGGGGGAGTATATGTCTCATGAATTTAATGCATTTTTGGCTAGTCGTGGGATAAAACACCAATGTAAAGTGCCGTATACACCCCAAAAAAATGGTGTTGCTGAGAGGAAAAATAGGTCGCTTATGGCAATGGCACAATGTATGGTCAAGAGTCAAGCCTTGCCACACTCGTTTTGGCTTGAGGCCATCATGTGTGCTAATTATGTACTTAACATGTGTCCTACAAAAGCTTTGCAGTCTATGAATCCTTATAAAGCATGGCATGATAGAAATCCATCTATTTATCATATGCACGTTTTTGCCTGTTTGGCTTATGCTTTGCTGCCAGAAACGTAGTGCAAAAAATTGGATGATAAGGCTATCAAATTCATTTTGTTGGTTATAGTGCTGAAAGCAAAGGTTACACGTTGTACCATCCACAAACAAAGCGTATCTTGGTTTCACAGGATGTTGTGTTTGTGGAAGATTCTATTCAGCCCTCACGGTCGTGTACAAGAGACAATAATGTAAGCTCACAAGACATTTATGACAATTGGTTTCCTCTTTTCAGTGGTGGAAATTTGAATGAGGAAAATGTACAGCCTATAAGGGTTTCTAAAAATGTTACCAACAATCAACCTATTACTGATGCAGATGTACATGATGTACTTGATGTAAAAGGGCTCAGAATGAGCAGGCTAGAGGTATGCCAAAATGGTTGGTGCATACTTTGCATGAAAGTAAGTTGGATGCACCTTTGTCTAGTCATACCTTATCATGTTCTTGCAATGCATCTTATGCATTAGATTGTTATTCTTTGGCTATTTCTAGCTTATGTGATGTTGAGGAACCTCTATCTTTTAATGAAACACATAATTCAAAAATTGGATGGCTATTATGCAATCAAAATATGATGCACATATAGAAAATGACACATGGACTTTATGTGATTTACCTCCTGGCAAAAAGGCCACTAATACAAAGTGGGTTTACAAGTTGAAACGTAAGCTAGATGGTGATATTGATCGCTATAAGGCTCAACTTGTTGCAAAGGGTTATGCACAACAGAAAGGCATAGATTATGAAGAGACTTTTTCTCCCACTTTTTTGTATGACTACTAAGTATTTTCTATGTGCATTGATAGCTCATTTTGAATGGGATGTACATCAATAAGACATTGTTGTTTCTTTCTTGAATGGTGACATATTTGAGGAAGTTTATGTAACGCAGCCTCATGATTTTTTCACAAGAGGATAAAGTGTGCAAATCTAAGAAATATTTGTATGAGTTGAAGAAATTTCCTCATGCTTGGTATGAGAAAGTTGACACTCATGTGGTTGAACGAGGCTTTTGTATTAGTCCAACAGAAAGCACTTTGTATGTAAAAACGTGAGGGCAATGTACTCCTCATCGTTGTTCTTTATGATGTGGATGATTTGTTGATCATTGGTCCAAATGAAGCACATATTTTGATTTGAATGCTACTTTCAAGATGAAAGATTTGGAGTTGTTGCATCATTACTTGGGCATATAGTTTAAGTAGTGTGATAGTGGTATTGCATTGTGTTAGGCTAGTTACATAGAGATATTGCTATGTAAGTTTGGACTTGAGGATTGCAAACTTATTTTAACTCCCATGTAAACAAGTTTAAAATTGAGTCTTCATGATGCTAGTAATCAGCAATGTCACTCTTCACCAAACTGCTGTTAGATGCCTTAATTACGTATGCAACACAAAGTCAGATATTCAGTTTGTAGTCTCATAGGTCAGCAAATTTATGTATAGCCTAGGGTGTAAGCATTGGCAGGCTGTTAAGTGTATCTTTTGTTACTTGAGTGGCACTTTACATCTTGGGTTGTTTTATCCCAAGGGGAGATCATTACCACCAAATTTACATGCTTTTTTGACTCAAATTGGGCTAGTTGTTTTGACACGTGAGTGTCCACAAGTGGTTTCTATTTCATGCTTGGGAGTTCATGTGTATCATGGTTGAGCAAGAAGAAACCTACCATGGCGACTTTTAGTTGTGAGGCTAAGTACATGGCAGTCTTCATAGCTACAATTGAGTGTGTATGGCTCAGACGCCTTATTGCTGATTTGGGTGTTGGACAAGACACTACCAACATCATCTACACTGAAAATCAAAGCGCATTGGCAGTTGCAAGGAACCCAAATTTTCATGCTCTCACAAAGCACATTGAGGTGCATTACAAGAGGTTTTTACCCCCGTGCATTGTATATATGCCCATCACTCTAGGGATATATTATCTTTCCATTGCACACCAACTAATACTGCTCTCTATTGTGTGCCTTGAGCTTCCTTCACCTTCTCCAAGATGTGTGTGTTTCCTTGCAGCCCTATTTCCAACACTTGGTGGCGCTGGAAATGATGATGACTTTGATGGACAAATCTCCGAGTGGATTGTTTAGTAGTGTACTTTGGTATGTGGAATGCTTGGCCTAGAGATCTTTGGTTAGCATTTTGAAGATGGTGCAATCCATCTCAAAAAACCCAATCATGAAGGCTTCTTCAAAGGTTTGCATGTAGTGTGATGCGAGGAACCCGTTGTACATCCCCATAATGATACTCCTTGAGGGTGCTTTGATTTCCATGTTCCATCTGATGCTCTCCCTGCCTTCTAGAAACACGTCCCATGGGTGTTCACACTTGTCAATATGTTCAAAATCTTCTATGCATGTAAGCATTGTCTTAGCTATCTTGAGGTCATCTGGTAGGTAAGATCTGACACAACTCGCATCATAGTGATCATTGCCTTGAGGGTATGCACCATGTATGCCTTTGTAGCTTTATGGTTGTGAGTAGGCTTAGCAATGATCAAATAATTTAGGACAGACAACCTCCTGATCCTCCATGCATGATATGTTTCCCAAGATTTCCATCTTGGAATTGGATATTATGCTGGGTCAATCTTGAGGCGTTGTGGAGCATTCCTATAGGTTGTCTCCTTCTCGAGCCATTTCTCAAACCATTTCCTTCACTAGAGCATCTAGCTCTCCACAATGAGTAGTACTTGCTCAACTGTGAGTGACACATCTTTGTAATCACCCTTAGCATTTGGTTCTAGAGCTGGTAGTAGCTTTTTCTTCCATAGCAGTACTTCTTGCTTCATCAAGGGTAGGGCCACGCCACCATTTCATGGCCAAAGTTTTTCACATGCTCATTAGGCTTCAACATTAGTAAAGTTGCTGACTTGAGCACTTTGAACTCGTATTTTAGGTATTCCTTGTGAGATCCCTCTGGCATGTCTTCTATCCATCTTTTCAATTCGTCTCTAGCATCTGTAGAGTCTTTCTCTTCTTCAGTATTTTGCATTTCTCTCCTAGATAATGTACTTGGTAGGTCCATTGGGGGCATGTCTGTGCTTTCACACTCAACCAGCTATTGTGTCTGAGTGACTAGTACTATTTCCTTTGATTGAAGAGTTCACTTAATTCCAAATCCTTTGCATGTAGCTTCTTAGTAGGTATCTATGCTTGAGTAGAGAGATTAGCTTTAGCCTTGGCCAATTTCTCTCAATAATTACTGCTGCAATGTTTCTTGTTCAAGCTCAATCTTTAAAGCTTTGACTTCCTCAACTGTCATTGTAGATACTTGTGATGTAGATGCTGTTGTAGGCACTTCTTCAATGGACAAGAGGGTGGAGAGGGTGTGCTTTACGAAGTCATAAGACTGGCACAACTTCCAATATTTCTTTTTCTCCCCCTCGAGAGCCTCTTTTAATGCATGTTTCTACTCTTGAATTTCCATGTTATCTTCTATCTGTCTTTCCAAGCCTGAGTAGATGCTGGTAGCATCTTCTTTCTCTCTATTTAGAGCAGCTTGGAGCTGCTCTTTGTCCTCTTGTAGATTGGTGACTTCTAGCTTTAGTCTCTCTATCTCTTGGTTGGCCTTTAGTGTCTCTTCCTTGGCATCCTTAGCATCTTGAGCTTGTAGTTGTGAGATCACTTTTTGGCATTTAAACTGGAGCTCAATCATCTCTAGGTTTTATTTAAGATCAAACTCTTCAAGGATCATCTATGATGCAGTTGCATCTTCTTGTGTGATAGGTGGTACCTCTCGTCTTGCTTGAGTTTCCCTCCTTTGTTGTGAGGTCTCAACAACCTAATCTGCTTTTGGAGGATCTTTTTTACTTTTCTCTTCAGGTTTTCTTTGCTATTCCTCCCTACTGTTTTGATCTTCATTGTCAGTCTTAGAATCTTTCTTCTCTTGATGTTAATCTACAGGAGGAGGGGATGTCCGATTTGGAGAGACTTGCTTTGTTTCTTCCACCTTCTCCATATCTTTGGTTGTTGTAGCTGTGTCCTTAACAGTTCCCTCATGAGCAGAGTGCTAACTTTGAGGAGACTCCATGAGAGATTCTAAATCTATGGTCTTTTGTCTTTTTGAGTCTTCCTCCTCCCTTTGGTCAACTTTCCTGTTTAGAACATCGTGGATTTTTTTATGGAAGGACCCTGTCAACCTAGCATCTGCTCTAGACTTTTGGTGGATTTCCTCCTTTCTCTTCTCAAGATTTCTCTCGAGGGTTACATCATCCTAAGGATTAGAGGGAGGTTGGTCTTGCTCAACTTCGCCATCTTCTTTTTCTCTTTAGCTAGCTTTTCCAGTTTTTCTTCTCGAAGCCATTGTGCTTCCTCCATAATCTGTTGGGCTTGAGACTTTGGAATTTGATTAGTCTATTGTGTTCTTTTTTTTATTAGAGGTACATTGACTTCTTATTATTCTTCATTTGATTGGTATTCAGATGGGATATCTTGCTTTCCTTTGATTTCACCATGGAGCTCAAAGTTCAATTCGCTGGCCTCACTATCCTTACCGCATGCTTGGCTTTATGTAGCAGATTGAGCTGCACCTCAGCTTCAGGAAGATCGTAAAAATTTCCTAATGCAATCATATGAATTTTGTTGCAGCCACTTCCCTTCAAGTTAGCCTCCACCAAATTTTCAAGGATGTAACTTCCCAAATCACACTTGATCACTCTTCTTACTTCTAATATGATGTCCATCACAATTGCCACATGGAGTATTGGCTTGATGTACCGAGGTGGCTTTTGGAACTTTAAAAGATGAGAGATCAGTCGCAAGGGAAATTCTTTCTCTGAAAAAATAAGCTCTTTGTAGGTGAGTTTATGTACTTGCTGCTTTATAAATGCCTTGTCATTGTCTATGGCTTTTGTCTTACGTAGTAGGTTATGGCTTCCTGTTGTTGGTAGGTGAAGTGCTTGGCATATCAAATCACCTGTGATATTTACTCTCATAGTAGCTCCATCCTTGTCGTTCAGTGTGGCTTCTCCATTGTATTGAATTGAGCTCATAAGCTCATGTGATCTTTAGAAGTCCATTCCCCATGGAGGTAGCCTAAAGAATCTATCTACATGAAGGAATCTAGTTTTGTCCAAGACTTCAAGTTTTTTATGAAACATCTATAGCTCGTGGTTCCATTGGTCACTTGGAATTTTCCAATTAGAGTGATTCATCAGCCTGCATAATCGGAAGTGGTAGAAGCATCGACGCATTGAAGAAGAGTATATATTAGTAAAAAGAACATAGAAGTGAAAGCTGAGAGAGAGAGAGAGAGAGAGAGAGGGGAGAGAGAGAAGAGTTTGGTTTTTTTTTTTTCCGACACATCTTGTTAGCGTAAGGGAATAGAAGTCACTCGTACGTGCAGAAATGTATATACTGTTTTCATCTCATGTAAGCACTGAACAAGAGTATACATCCGTGAAGAAGAATGAAGAAATGAAAGGTGAGAGAGAGAGGGAGAGAGAGAGAGAGTGCTTATTATTTGTTTTGCAGAAATTTTGTTACGCTAAGTGAGTGTAAGTCACTGAAACAATTTGATGTAAATAGCATGCCAAAAAGTTGATGCATTAAGAACGGAACTAAGCAAACGAGAGTTGAGAAGGCTTTGAATGTAGCATGCAATGACTTCTTTACAATGAAATGGACAGAAGTTCTGTGGAGAAGAGGAGGAGGACTAGGTAACAACACATATTAGTGGGAGTTTTTGATGTAGGAAGAAAGGGCTATATCGGTAAGATGCTCTTCAGAGTTGCGCGTGTGGCTAACTGGTTGACAGAAAAATAGCGCGAAACGAATTGTTTAGCTGACTGAAGGTGGCTAGGGACCACGTTAGAGTAATTTAATTCTATAGTCTCGAGTAGGCCGAGCACGTCTGCAATCTGAACGAACAACATACAATGGTGTTTTGTGGAGAAACCAGCTAGCACGGGGATGTCGATGGTCATTTTTTGACCGAGTGTATTCCAAGTGATGTAATGTGGATGCCATGGGGTAGGTGGCCGAACCGGCCATGGAATGAACTCACTCCATTTATGCATGTAGTGTCTGAGGACCCGCTCTTGCAAATGTGGGTAAAAAGAGTATTGCAACATGTACATTGCAGTTTGAAATTCTGAATGCTGCTCAATCAGATCAACTGGAATCGGCCTACCCATTCTAAACTAAAAAGAAAAAGCATTTAAATCAAAGAAGTTGATAAGTTGTCATGTCTGCCATAGTTTGAATGAAAAAAGAAAAGACATTGTTGTAGCCAATGACCAACGTTATATGACAAAGACAGTGAACAAAACAATGAAATGAAGATGGCAGAAGTTCGCAACTATATCTTCTTCTTTTTTTCAAAAAATAATATTTTCTCAACCTTGGTGGATGTCCAGAACAAACGTTATAACCTAATGCAGTTGTTGTTTGGTGTTGTTTAATATAGAAATGTTCTAAGTTTCTAGCTTTATGTATATTGGTACTGGCTGCTAAAGTGGTAATTTCAAAATTGTCCTCGAAAGGACTATGTGCCTGCATGTCCGCTTGCATTCTCCTCGAAGGATTGTGCTTGTGCTGGCTAACGCGTTTATGGACGTTATTCGTAACTTTGATATATCCCCTATCGTTTTTCATGCAGCGTATACTGTAGACTATGTATTCTTCCCGCGACGCTGCTTTTTCTGGGGTGGAAGGCCAATGCTTGTCTCTGGTTGTTGATGAGTGTCTAAATCTGCAGTCCATGCAAATTGGTTAGGCCAATAAAAAAACGACGGTGCTGCGGAGAAATGAATGGAAGCTAGTGATACTTGTTATCCATACTTGCCTTGGTCTATTGCAACTGGCTCGTATGGAGAAGCTGGTTGTCCGTAATTTACTGCCTTGTGTTCACTGTAGTGCCATGCTACCTTCTGGATTGGGTGGATTAGTTGCGTCGTGCGTGTGGTTTTTCGAAGTCATGAAATTTGTCAAGATAGCGGCACAGTTTTCTTGAGTAGCTTTTGAAAGTTCAACTAAATCAATGTTGTAACCAAACCGAAGCTGCTCCATCGTGTTCGTACTGGATGTCAAGCTCTTCAAGTATTTGCTTCATGAGACCTGCAGGATGTAGGAGCAAGCTGGTTTGCATAACAGACAGAAGGCATTATATTTTTCTTTTCTAATAGTACCTGTTGTCATTTTGTTTGTGCTTCGTGTGGCCATCGTTTGGTTTAGAGCTTTATATCTTACGTCGCACTTATTCATGAAGTTGCGACGCTCTTGAAAAGTATGGAACCCCTCAATATACGCATGGGGTTTCTCGCCTGCTAAGTTAGCCAGTCTCATCTGCTTAGTCGTGAGGTAAAATCTCTTAGGTTGTATCGCTGGTTGCGTTTCCTTTGCATTGTTCGTGTATTGCTTGAAGAGCTGCACAGTAAGATGAGTGATTGATTCGCATGTGTATACATAGGCAGATGCAAGATCAGACAAGCGTGCAAAAGGTATCGTGTTGTGATCCATTGTTTGATTCAGTTTCCTACACGTAAAAATAATTATTTTGACGATCTGTTGCAGTATTTCTGAAGCATAAGATCCAACAAATGTTCAAACTCAAATGAATGAAGTGAAAAAGGGAAGAGGAGTAAATTTACAAAAGGTGGATCAGAGTGAGTAGGGGTGATAGGGAAGATGTCTCAGCAATGCAACATATTGAACATGACAAGTGCACAGAAGAGAAGATAAGTAGTTAAACAGAAATTCCTGGTTTATATACAAGGCAGTTACAAGGCGATTTCATCAGTTTAATAGAAAGAGGAATTGAGACTGAAGAGGGTGTAGGAAACATTCACGGCTAGAAGTTCAAAAATCTAGATGGTGTGAACATCTCTGGCGTAGGGAGTTGTAGTAAATGTAGTCGGGCTTGCTCAGTGACGCGTGATAGCATCACGTATAGAAGGCCAGGGGCGAAAACTTCTTTTACAATGAGCAAGACGTTGGTGTTGATTGTTGCGCCTTGGGACTTGTGTCCAGTCATAGCGTAGGCGAGAGCTATTGGGAATGTGGATTTATGGTACCAGTGCCCATTGAATGTCTGTCTGCTATGCTTTGACCGTCGAAGTGTAAGTTCCTGTTTGGATGTGTCGAGTGTGACTTTGATTGCTTTGACGCCTCCTTCTTCATCTTGGAGGATTTCGTCTATGCGACATAGTGATCCATTGGTTACTCCAATTGTTAAGTCTATGTTCTCTGTTATTAGTGCCTTTGCTCCTTCTGCTATTCTGTCATTTGCGTGGAAGTCGGGATCTTCAAGCCATGCTTGGAGCTGAGGTGCATTTGTCTTGAGGCCGATTTGGATGATGTGACTATGCTGATGGAATTGTTCCAAGAGAAGGTTATTATAATATCGAACGTCACTCGTGTGTGTGCAAATGATTGTCATATTCCTATCCATGTGTTTCTCTATTTGATCCTTCGTTATGATGCGGTCATCGAGCACATCGTGGATCTCTTTCTTTGTGGGGAGCCTGACTCTTATTGTATTGAGGAACTCTATGAAAGAGATATCTTTTGCATGGCGCACTGAGCAAGACATAATGTACGTAGTAGCAGTGGACCAATAAGTGGAGCTTGTGATGTTGCATGAGTAGCAATGATCACTTTGATGCCTGCATACCGGCGGCAACTATGCCAAATCACCGAACAAGAAGAGATTTTTATCTTTGAATGGGTCTAGCAGTGTGCCGTTGGTGACATTCACAATTTGTCGTACTATGAGATCAAAAGTTTTCTTTGTCAATATAGAAATCTCATCTATGATAATCGTGTCTGCTTCTTTGATACTGACGTATCTGTCATCAGTTTCGGAGATTGACAGGGGATACTGTTGTGTGCGCACTGGTATCTTGAATTGGTAATGGACAGTTTTTGCGATGCTGCTTAACCTCGTGGCCACTGCACCAATCGAAACAGTGAGTGTGACAGTTTTCCCGTGCATTATGAGTTGGCTTGTGATATATCTTATGAGGAAGCTTTTGCCACTGCCAGGAGTGCCCGTGATCACATGAAGTCCACCCTTTGCTGCTGTGAGCTTCTTGTAGATCTCTGCTTGTTCAGATGTCTGTGACACGTTCTGGACGTTTTGAATCTCGTTTAGAAGGGCAGAGATACAAGAAGACGTGTCCTGTTGCTCGTAGTCTGGTTGCACATCTCGAGATTGAAATCAGGCAGCCTTTGTTGAGGATGTCTTCTGTAGTATCATGTTGTGAAATTGGTGTGTTTGATCTGTTGTGAACATATATCGTTGTGTATACTCTGTGATGTACATCTCAAGGTCCTCATCTGTCAGTATCAAATTTTTAAGTTTGCACTCAAGATAGTATGACCTGGACGTGTTCTTCGGTGAGAGCAGTTGGGATTCATTTCTGAAGGTGATGCTCTTTAGCAGCAAGTTGTAAAAGAAAGCCTCCGGATGATGCCTTGGGTGGAATTCTATGAAACGGACCAGTCGGTGTTGCCGCTCTAGCGATTGGCCGTAGGTGTTCGCCTCTGAAATACTTTTTTTCCTTTTTTTTCCCTTCGTCACTGTGTAATTCTTGTGGAAGTCGTAGAACGTAAGGTTCTCCAGAGTTTGTGGTCGTGCGCAGTACAGATCGACAGGGTGTAGCACAACATCATTGTTGTGAGAAATGATTCGTTTTCGTAGTGCTGGGGGTGATGAGTCGACGTATTGGACGGTATCACTCTTTGAAATGATTGGGATTTGCAAACAATTTAATGCCACTTCTGTTGCTGAGATAGGTTTCGACAGTAAAGAGACTGAGATCAGCTTCAATTTCACACTGTCAAGGCCACCTAGGCCTAAGCGCTCTGCATCTTCTGAGCGGATGTTGAGATGGCCCATTGGTTCAATTTTGAGTGCATACTTCAAGAGGTAGTAGGACAACGATGAATTGGTGACCCGCTGTATATTCATATGTGCACTCCATAGCAGAAGCAGTGTAGGGTGGTACGGTACGACATTTCTGTCTTGATGTCGGGGCCTGAAGTATTGCCATCTATGATTTTGTTCGTTGAAGACCGGGTTTGGATTTGGCTGCGCATGAAATGGAAACCCGTGTTTACATACTCAATCTCTTTGACCGTGGTACCAACTTGTACGGCACTTGTGAAGTTGTTTCCTGAGTACGAGTTGTCGGAGGCGGCTTACTTCTGGCAAAACCACAGTGCTAGTTTCTGGCGGGATGTATGCAGTTATCTCAGCAGATAGTTTCTCTTTGTCTTCTTCATGCATCCACAGTATGACATGAGCATGCAGTGATCCTCTATTTTGGACCTCATATCTAACCAAGTGGTGTTGCACACGGCCCAACACACCTTTCTCAAGTATATATTTGGACATAAGCATTTGGAACTTAGTGTGGAAGGTGAGGGCGCATTCAACTGGGCAGTCTGTCCAAGTGAAAAAGGCGTTCAAATGACGTGCAATTAGCTCGATCGTGTCAATCTCATGCCATCTTGTGTCTGTGACCTCATCGGCAGTGAAAGTCAAGAAGAAATCAGGCATTCCCCATTTGTCCACCATTGCTATCAAGTCCTTTAGGTTCTTGCGGTGCCACAAGCAGGAGCCTGGCATGCTGGAAGGGGTGCTGTATCGAAGCACATGTCTCACAGTGTCTTCGTCAGTTGCTGTACGATTGGCCTTCTTGTAGATGTCAATGTCCCTTTGCAACAAGCTCGTGTGTGTATTGTTAGCCAACATAAGTGCCTGCTTTAGTTGGTACATTATGAGCAGGTATGGATTGTACAGGGTGTAAATGGATAACAGAGTCGATGCAAGTATCTTTACATATATACTGAAGTTGATTTTACCATCATACTGGTCTTTCCCAAAAGGGAATAGGAATGGAAACTTTGCTGTCTCTATTGTGATGTCTTTCACGGAGCTTGATGCGGCAGGCATGCCGTTGGGCTTGAAAGTAATTGTTCTCTCTAGCAATTGTTGACGGCCACGGAGCTACATAGAAGCAAATTCGTAAGTATCGCTAGCAGTGAATGCTCTTCTCCTGGCTGGTTCAACGATGTTTTCAATGATATCAAACATCAAACTCGTGTCCAGTTGCGCCATCAGTGCAAAAGCTGTGTTGTCTTGTTGTTGTTGAATGATCTTGCTCACACTATCTTGACTTAGTATGCAGAGGCCAAGCTTCTTATTCGGCCGTTCAGCCATCGACATGTACTTCTATAGTACGAAGTTGTTCTCAAGATTGAATGCAAGTATGTCTGCCACTTGTGATGTAGCTAGATCTTGCTCTGTGAAGGTTGTTCTATGCTCTTTACTCCATGATAGCAGAGGGTTATCTAATATTGAACGTCTGTCTAGTGTACCTCGTGCAATTGTTTTCACTGTTGAGATGGCATTGACAGATATGTCGATGACTCTCAGTAGCTGTATGTGAAGCTGATTTCCGGTCAATATTCTTCTGGTGTAGTCTGGAAGTAAGGGCACACAATATCTGCGACGTGCGCTTGAGTTCTCACAAGCGGAGCACTGGACCCATTGCGTTCCTATTTGTGTAGCCTCTAAGCTGGATACCAATAGACTGCTAGCAAACATTGCAATCGATGTCTCGTCTGGAGCTCAAGTACAATGAAAAGAGGCACTTATTTGGATGAATAATACACCACAAACAAAGCATATGCTTAAAGGTATGAATGTCGTTGCTATGTCTGAACTCCATCGGTGTACTAAATTGACGATATCAATCCATGATTGTGAGCATGGTAGAAATCTAGCCTTCTTCTTGATTGAAGTGTGATGTCTCGTTGTCGATCTGCTGAGGTGTATCCTATGCTTTCGGTGATGGTCCATTGAAGGCTTAAGTCGGGCTCAATCTTAATGGTTCAATGCGATGAGAACCTTGTGATATTTACTTACTAGTCACGGCCAAGCAACGAACAGTTCAAGCGTTTGAAACAACTATGTACCTGGTGCCGGATTGTGCTGTTGTGGGGTTTCAAACTGAGAAGAGGCAAGCGATAGCTGATTTCTTGAATGTCCCTTGCAAAGAATAAGTACGAAGCGTTAGAAAAGTGATCGCAGAATGCTGAAGGTTCTAAGAGTAATCTCATTATTTGTATGTGTTCTTTATCTCTTATGTTATAGAAAAAAAAGAAAACGTGCTGGTGTCCCTGCACGGGGGAGTTTGCACAGTCCTCCCCAATTTTTTTAATACAAGGGAACGTGCCATTCCCACGACAGCATGCAATTTTCAGTGTGTTCCTTTTTACTGTGTCCTCAGTGTTCAAGATTAAAATGTGGCACTTCTTACTCACCGCACATTGGAATATGTCGCTGTTGCAAATGTAGAGGAGTTGTGTCCAAGTTTCTCTTGATCTATTTGCAGTGAAACACGGTAGAGTTTAGCCATAAGTAGTTGCGCCTGCAGATATGAGCTAAGTAAGGTAGTTGAAGGTGGACATACACACATAGCTGCTATGATTGCTACGCCGGGAAGGCGCAGAGGCTTTACTGCAGATGAAGGTCAATTTGAATATGGCGACGAGGCAAACTGTGACATTGTCGACCTTCTACTGCTGGAATGAATAGGGAGGAGCTTGGCCTACAGAATCTATGGTATTGAAGAATGCTCTCGCTATGTCAACGAGGTAGGATTTTTTCTACGAGCGAGAAGGCCTAGTTATTATCGTGAACACTACTGCCATTTGTTCCAGTGAGACCCCTTTATCGTCAACATGCACACCCCCTACTCATGCAGAATAACTCTCCCCTCCTAGACATTGCACAAGGTAGACATGGTCTAAAAACATCAAATAAGTTATCCAAGCAAGATGCACTAGCAAGCAATGAAGATCTACAGGACAATTGGCAGCATTGTGAAACAAGTAATCACCAAGAAAACAATTAGAGCTGATAAGAGGGAATTGCTAGTAGTGTTGTGCACAATGACTAGCCCTGGTCAGCTAACGCCATCCGCGTACTCGATGGCCCTCGAGGTCCTCCAACTACTCCTACCGACAGCATGCATTAGATCGTATTTCATCAACACTAGTACCTATCGTGCAACATCACCAGAAACTCTGGAGCATGAATCAAAACCTTTGCAATTTTCTTCATGTTTCTGTCTAAGTTGCGAAGAATTCTATTGGTCAATTTCTTTGTATCGTTTGTGTGGACATGCTTGATGAGGTGAATGATTGTATTGTTTTGTGGGTGAATATACTGGGTGTAAAACTTGCACATTCTCTATGGGAAAATCTGGGCTTTTCCTTGGTTCTTGTAGGTATATAAAGATAATACATTCACACTATTAATCAATCACATTGAGCTTTGAACTTCGATTAACTGCAAAGTGTGTTCTCTATGCTATGAACAAATCTTGGAAATGGGAAAATTTTGGGGGTTTCAACTTGTTTGTCAAAACCATTTGTTTTGTTTTGAGGCTTGAAGATTTCCGGGCTAAGAGGGGGGGTTTTTTGTAATTACATTTAGAAGACTTGTGGTATCAGTCAGACTTGGTCTCATGAGGCTCTAGTTGTCATCTCTTAACTTGAGTGATCAGTATCCAGGAGGTCGAATGTATAAGCTGTCTTAATACGTTTCGTGTTTTCATTGTTTACAAATTTATGATTGAGATCAACAGCGTGTATCAAGAGGTATCATACTTGCTAGTGAAGGCATCAATGGAAGCATTTGTGGGACTCGAAATGCAGTCAAAAAGGTTTTGAAGCACATAGAGTCCGATGAACGATTGATGAAGTTGAGGCAGACTGAGTCGCCTGCTACCGATGAAGAAGAGGAGCTTCATCATGGTCATATCAAAAAGTCTCCCTTAGGAGCTGGTGACGATGCTCCATTTCGTTGGGGTCATGTCAGGGATAAGCTTAAAAATGAGGTGTGTACACTACCTCTGTGGAGTCTCTTGCTCTTTTGAAAATTCGAGACTCTTTGTTGTTTAATACAAGGTCTATAGGCTATTTTGGCAGGAAGAGTATGCAAAGGCATATTATGTTGCTTTGATGCAAAGGCAACAAGCATGACTGGCTCTTTGGTTGAGATTTCTATCAACGGAGAGAGAGAGAGGGAGAGAGAAGAAGAAGAAGAAGGAGAGTATTTTAACGTCGTAGAAAACTATCCCAAGAGACTGATTTTCTGTCAACGTAGGAGAGAGAGAGAGAGAGAGACTTGTTTAATCAAGCAAAGGTCGGTGGAGAGAGAGAGAGAGAGAGAGAGAGAGAGAGAGAGAGAGAGAGAGAGAGAGAGAGAGAGAGAGAGAGAGAGAGAGAGAGAGAGAGAGGGAGAGAGAGAGAGAGAACCTGATGGTCACTGGTCTTCGTCTTGCCGGGAGTTGCCGTGAGTTGGGAGAGGAGCAGGCAATAGGCTCCTGCTGTTTTTATTGTTAATTTGACGGCACAGCTTTTTACAGTACGTCGGCGCTGTTTTTTTTAGAGCTTTACAACGAGATGTGGTGCAGCCATGTGGGCTGTTGAGGGGCCAAGGAGCGAAAAATTTCCACTTCGCTAATGAAGTAATAAAGATGTCGCTAGTATTTGGGCAAGCTCTTCATCTGCTACATGAGCTTTCTTGTTGGGTGAGATGTAGATAACCCTGTAGGGTATTTCCTTCCACTTCTTTTGAGCTCATTGGTGCAGCATTTTGCTACCAAAATTTCAGATATTTAGGGCCCAAAAATTGTCAAAAAGTCAAAATACCACAAACTTGACCATAAAATGAAAAATGAGCATAAATTGATCAAAATAGTTCTAAATTTGACAAAACTTCACCAGTGACAAGGACAACAACAAGCACTAGATCAAACTATTTCATGTAAAATCTGGGCCAGAGGTACATGGATCGCTATCCATGTTGGAACACATTTTGAGGTGCTGTCTTCACCATTTAATTTGGCATGCGTAAGAGATGCTATGGGTGAAAACTTTTGTGATTTGGATCACTAGTTGGGGTTCTAAGCCAGATTTTGCAAATTTTCCACATACTTAGAGGTTTTTGGCACTTTCACAAGCGTTTTGGTGCTCAAATGACGTGAAACTTCAAGGTCAGGCTTTACTTGGCATATGGGACATGATGGTTTGGTTCTAGTCCTGATATGTGAAAAAGATACATAGATCGCAATCCATGTTTGATCACATTTTGGGGTGAAACTTGGTGGACACGTCCCTATAGCTTATCTAAGACCAATGGTGGAATCTTTTCAGATTTGGATCTATTTTTCCTAATTTTACCCAATTCTCAGTTTATGGCCTAGTTTTTTTTTACTTTAACTTTATTAGTTTTTTGGATCCCACTTTGATTGATCGCTATGGATAATTACTGTTGATTTAAGTTGATATGAGCATTCATATACTAACCATCACCCCAGGGTATACATGTCTGTCAGTTTTCACTTCAATATGTGTCTGACTGACCTTCTTGGTGGGGTTGACAAAATTGTCACTTTTTGCAAGCAATTTTGGCTTCCCTTTGAAACTTGTAAGCATGCCATAAGTTCATTTTTCATTAAGGCTTTTCTCTCTGAAAAATCGTAACTTTGCACTTTAACTCTTTGAAACTTCTCAGCTCTTGAAAGTCAAATAACTTTGCACAATTTCTTGACCACTTGATGACTTTTACATATGCACACACTGTAGACTCTCAATTGGACAATTCTTCTCCTGGGGTACATGGATCGTGATCCATGTTTTGGGCCCAATTTCCACCAAACTTGAGGGAAAGTATCTAGAAAATCCCTCTAAGTTGTTGGTAATGAACTTTTGGTGTTTGGATCAATTTTTCTTGCCTCGGATCAAAATGGCCATTTGCAGATTGAAGTTTGAAGATTTTGGGGTTTTTGGGTCTAGAAGAGTCCACTTTTGCTAAGATTTGAAAGGTGAGTTTCCCATGTGTGGTCCATATACATGTGATTTTTTCCATAATTTTGGCATGGTTGGGGACATGGATTGTGATCCATGTTTATCCTATATGTGCTAGACTTATCGGAGTACCAAGTGCATATTATCTTTCTCTCTCTCTCTCTCTCTAGCTCTCAAAAGTGAAATGAGGCTTAATTGCCCTAATTTTCCTATATATGTGCTAGACTTACCGGAGTACCAAGTACATACTTATCTTTCTTGATATGATTACCCATGACATGCCACTTGCAGCTCAAACAACTCAACATTCAAACTTTCAACCACTGATTGCCCTCAATTTGTAGATTTGGCTTGTCTAAGTTGCCGACTTGTACCAAATCTTTTCAAATTTGACATGCTTCAAGAAGCTCTTGCTTTGTCGATTCGGCCTTTTCTTTTAGAATTCAATTTTGGCTCTCTTGGCTCATTTAATTAATTTTTTATCCTTATTAGCTAAAAATTTTAAAAACTTATTATTAATTGTTCAATGATTAGCCAAAATTATTCCACACACTCATATACACATACTTCCACTATAGGCATCATGTTTGTTGAAAATCTATCAATACGGATCATTATTATGCCTGATAAGAGATAGAAACCTGAGAAAAGCAACTAGAAAGCAAAAATTTAAACAAAAAGCACACTTTATACACTATACACATGAATTCTCATAATCTTGCAATTCAAGATCTTGCAATAAGCTACTACTACTGTTGTTACTTCCCCCTTCCCATTTTGAGTTGTCCCGAATAAAGGTTTGTGCAATGTGCATGGGTGTGAACATTGTGTCTATTCAAGGCCATATAGTGTGGCCCTATTATGCCAATGGAAGAGATGCATGGGGTAAAAATATGATGTGCAAGATGTAGATAGTCTAGTGGTGTGTGCTGTTGAGGCTCCATTGATGCTAAGTAGTCCAAAAAAAAGCATGTGTAGATGGTGCACTCTTTCTTTGATTGTTGATTTTTTTATTACCATTGGCTAGATTTCCATGATTTGTGTTGGCTTGGGTGCCACTTGTACTTTGGTTTGTACTTTGGCCAGGGAGATCGATGAGCGAACTGTCGAGTGGGTTGCTTTTCTCTCCATTGCCAAGCTGTCTTGATTGGTTGGAATATTTTCACGTCGGTATCCATTGATACTTGCCTTAACTTGCTTTGGGTTTTGTCGATGGTTTGTGTTGCCATTTCCAAGTATAAGTGCATCGAGGTTGTTGAGATTTTGCTGATTTCTATTATCGATTTGCTTTGCTAGCCGCTTTTGGGGTTGTTGGCTTTGGTAACCAAATCTGCTTGTTTAGCACGATGGGTTTCTTCACCCATACCTATCTTGTGGTTTGTCTGTTGATTTGTCATGCTGGTGTAGGCTTTACCACTAGCTATTGCTTGGTATTCATGGGTTGTATTTCTCAAATATGATCATTTTGTGCCAAAGAAGTGGCATAAGAGGTGTCGTTAAGGTCAAACTTTAAATTATCCTCTTGCCAATCCTGTACTACCTTGTAAGTGTGCATATAGGGCACACCTAGGATGACATAGTCATTGAGATCTATGTCCACCATTAGATGAAACTGATGGAGGCATTGATGGCTGCTGATGTTGATTGACAATTTGCTTAACCTAAGGTGACCATCGTGCCTCAATTTGTAGCTTTGAGTTCAATTTGATTGGTCGTCAATTGTACATCTAGCATATTCATGAATGTAGAGTACTTAATGAAATTGGCTCTAGATCCAGAATCTACAAGTGCTCGCCAATCAATCCATTTGCAAGTTGGATACGGATGCGTACATCCATACCTCCAAGCAAATTTGGCATTTTTTGAATTTCTATGAATTTCTTTGTCTTGCTTGTGTTTCAAAATCTAGCTACACATCTCTTCTCCCTATGATGTTGCAAGTTTTATGGCACCATTGGATGATATGTTGCTAATCATGAATGGGCCTATTTCTTGGTTTTCAACTTTTTGGAGTGTTATTTTAAAGTGTAGACCAATACACAATCACCATTTTTAAACTCCTTGTTGATCACATGTTGATCATGGAACTCCTTCATTCATCGTTTTTGTGCATAGATGCCTACCGGAACTAGTAAGCTTGATTCATCTAGCTTCTCTAGCTCATCCACCCTTTTTGATAGCTCATGACCTGTCCACTCTAAATTCTTGGCTATTCAAAGTGTAGGAATCAAGAATTGGACAATATGGCATTAAGCCCAAACGCCATATGAAAAGGTGTCGTTCCAATGGCTGTTTTTTATGCAACTTGATATGCCCAAAGAGCTCAATGCAACTTTTGGTCCCAGTATTCTCTTGACTCGTTTATTATCTTTTTGAGCACCATGCATAAAATATTATTTATGCTTTTTGCTTGTCCATTAGCTTGAGGGTGAGATGGTGATGATTTGTTTGATGACTTACCATGAATTCATCCAACAAGAATTCAATCCCTTCATTTAGGAAGTGAGTCCCTCTATCACTCACTATTTTGATAGTTAGCCCATATCTTGTAAAGACGTTCTCATACAAAAATGGTGCTATCTTTTTTTTTTTTTGGTCCTTTTGGCGTCAACCCATTTGGTTAAATAGTTTGTGACCACTATAATATATTGAGCATGCTTATGATACGTAGGAAGTGCTACTCGAGGGGTTCACCTCTTAGACATGTAAGTTACTACGTGAGTCCAAATGAATGGGTTTTTTAATTGCCAAAATTTTGGATTTTTTATTAGGATTATATTTACACAAGGGGTTTTTAATTAATTTTAGAGAAAACCCATAATATTTTGAAGAAAAAGGGGTCAATTATTACCTTAAGCATGTAATTAAAGGTCCTTTTTTAATACCCTTTGAACATATGTTATATGAATAGTTTCTTCAAGGTGCACCCCCCGGAAGGTGCTATAGGTCCAACAAACTCTATGCATGCTAACTAGCATAGAGAGTTTCCCAATTAGAAACAAAGTATGCTAATCAACATATTAAATATGCTAATTAGTGCACAATGTGCTAACTAGCAAACAAGGTATGCTAATTAGCATACTTTTTAAGCTAGTTAGAACATTGTGTATGATGGCTAGCATGCAAATATGCTAACCAGAAGAAAAGGTATGCTAATTAGCACACTGTGTGTGCTAACTAACATACATGGTATGCTAATTAGCATACTTTTTATGCTAATTCGAACATTGTCTATGATGGCTAGCATGCAAATATTATAACTAGAAAAAAAGGTATGCTTATGCATGCTAATTAGTATACATTTTTTCTAATTAGCATACTTGCATGCTAGCCATCATACACAATGTTCTACTTAGCATAAAAAGTATGCTAATTAGCATATTAAATATGTTAATTAGCTTACCTTGTTTGCTAGTTAGCACACAGAGTGTGCTAACTAGTTAACAAGGTATGCTAATTAGCATATATAATATGCCAATTAGAACATTGTGTATGATGGCTAGCATGCAAGCTAGAAAACAAGATATGATAATTAGCATACTCAGTATGCTAACTAGCATACCTTGTATGCTAGCTAGCATTTGGTGCATGCTAACAAGCATTCAAAGTTTAGTTAGCATACCTTATTTGCTAGCTAGCATAATGTGTATGCTTGTTAGCATACCCTCTATGCTAGCATACATTCTGAGCTAGCTAGCATAATGTGTAAGCTAGCTAGCGTACCTCTTTGCTAGTTATCTGTAATGTGTATTTTAGCTAGCATGCACAGTATGCTAACCATCAAAGATGGTATGCTAATTAGCAGAGACTTATGTTAATTAGCATAACTTATCTTCTAGTTAGCATATCATCTATGCTAGCATACATGGTATGCTAATTAGCATACCATGGATGCTAATAACATAGCATGTATGCTTATTAGCACACCATCAATAATAAGCATACCATTAGCATACACACAATTTTGCTAATTAACATTTTATGTATGCTAATTAGCATACATTCTTTGCTAGTTAGCATACACACTATATTCCCACATCCTTGTTAGCATATTTTGTATGCTAGCTAGCTTATTGATCATGGTGGTTAGCACACTTCGTATACTAGTTAGCATAGTTAACATAGACAATGTGAATGTCTACATGATATAGATGCCTACCATACATGGAATGCTACTTGTCACACTATGCATACAAGCAATCATAATGGTATCGATGAAAATAAACGAGTGAATGGAATACACAGGTATCAATGATGCAGGATTCAAACCTCACAAGACGTGTCAATCAAAGGATAGAAGAGAAGCTCTATAATGATGAATCTGATGAGCTAGATAGCTAGCATGAAAGGGAAAATGTAATGTCACAGCATGCGACAGCGCATGAGGCTGTTGTAGATGGTAAAGAAACAGATGATGATGATGATGAAGATTTTATCATGATTACTCATCCCAAACCCTAGCCCCTTTTAGATGATCAAACAAGTGTCTCAGAGGAAACAATTAGGAGTGTGCAAGAGGAAGGTAGGAGTGCTCAAGAGGAAGGTTTCAAGACTGACAGTGGGCTGACTGCACAAGACACCGGTGATGACAGCCCATGCAGGGTTTTGTAAACAAAGTGAAATTAAAGAGAAAAGGTGGCCTGGAATAGATTTTGGAAGATCCTAGGGACGAGATATGTGCTGCCCCTCCGAGCACTATGGATGACATAAACAAACGTAGCAGAGGTGAAAAGAAAGCCATTTGCTCACGTGCTTGCAAGAAATTATGGTGAATCTGTTCCCTGTTGTGTCCAAGTTATGTAGCGTTAGCAAGATCCACACCCTGTGGCATGTATCTCTCGGGATATTTATAATGGAGAAACTCTTTTCAATATTATTTTACTATGCAACAGTTCAATAGTTTTTGCTTGTCCTTTATGATGTCTTTATTCGATACCATTTCTGTGTCACAGGGCAAGAGAAACTGCATTTAGTTGCCCTGTATGATTTGAATTATTCCATTGCATGCAAAAACATACAAAATCGGCATATTGCCAAGTCGAGACAACTACCAAAAGAAAAAGCAACTGGCTAGCTATCTTAAACATTTAACAAAAATTATTGAGTACTTTAGTTATGTTCATCCCTCCGGGGAAGTTATTTTTGTTGAGTGGCATGCACTGCCAGACCCAATATGCGTGCCAAAGCCCTTGCCAGATGAGGGGTGCGCTTTGGTTCTTGATTTAAATGGCCTGATTGTTCAAGTTGTAGAGCCAATGCACGGTGACATTCCCCCTAAACATGCAGGGGAAATGATAAAGTTCAATATGCAAGGTAGGAGGTACGTATTTTGTCGCAGAGACAACCACAAATTTTTAGGGTTTAGAGCACCAGCATGGCATCTAAAGTGAATGAAATATTAGAAACAATATTCAAAGAGCAGCGGTCTAAGCTGAGAGGTGTTTTTTCATAGAATCATTGTAGTGACCAGCCTTGGCAGATATATAATAAGCCTATATTCTTGAAGGATTTGAGATTGTTTTGGAAGAACTGCAGGTTTGGGTCCCAAAACAGTCTAATTATTAACAATAGTATGTACAAAGTGCACCAAAACCCTGAAGGAAGTTGGCTTGTTACTCCTAAGATAGAGGACCAGACCAAAGAACAACGGCAAAACTTCTTGATAGATACTTTGAGCAGTTGGTTGTTCCTATGGCTGCAATCAGAGGATCGTGCATCATATACAACTGAAAATGCATTTGATATTGCCCCAGCTTTGTTTTCACAAGAAGTGAGAAGGAAGTTGGCATCAGAAATTCACTGGCACAATGAGGCCCAGTGTAAGGAAGCCTTGCGTAGGAGACAAAGTGAGGCTAATGAAGAAGCTGAAAGACATGAGAGAGAGAGAAGCTGCAGAGGGGAAAATTATAGAAGCAGCGACAAGAAGAAGAAGAAAGAGAGTTGCAAGAACCAAAAGCTTAGAAATAAGAAGAAAGAGAGCAAGACCCAAAATCTCAGTAAACAAAGAAGCAAACGGAAATTGGGCAAAAGCGAGTGTACAAGCGCACTAAACCACGATCTTATCCAAAGTAGGAGGCTCTTTGCAGTTTTGTAGCATTATGAGGGAAATTTGTAAATTGCCTTTCCAACGTTTGTAACTATTCCAACATTCACTTCAAATAGTAATGATCAGATCCTGTACTAGTCTTTTTTTGAAGACAATACTATGTGTATTGTTGGCATTCTTTTTTGCCTTCTAAACATTGAATTTGTATACATTCTCATTGGAAATTAGCAAATGTATGCTAATTAGCATAATGTTTATGCTAGTTAGCAGCCTGTTTATGCTAGATAGCAAAAAACAGTATGCTAATTAGCATACCATGTATGCAAATTAGCATACCCACAGTAGCTAATTAGAATACATTCTAATCCCGATTCTAATTAGCATACTACGCATTTTTGTTTGTGCTAACTTCCACTCACAGCATACCATAGTATGCTAATTAGCATATATAGTATACAGGAAGCTGCCATATTTTCTCCTTGAAACCAGCAATGGTATGCTAATTAGCATACTGTCTATGCCAACTGGCATAAGCAATATGCAAATCAGCATACTGTGGATTTTTGTTTTTGCTAACTTCCACTCTTAGCATAGTATGCTAATTAGCATACACAGTATATAGAAAGCTGCCATCCCTTCTTGAAACTAGCATACAATATGCTAATTAGCATACATGGTATGCTAATAAACACGGTATGCTTATTAGCATACACAACATATAGAGAGCTATTATCTCTTCTCCTTAAAACCAGCAAAGGTATGCTAATTAGCATACTGTCCATGCCTACTGGCATAGACAATATGCTAATTAGCATACCTTCAATTGACATACTGTACATTTTTGTTTGTGCTAACTTCCACACAATATAGTATGCTAATTAGCATGCACAATATACAAAAAACTTCCATCCCTTCTCCTTGAAACCAACAAAACTATGATAATTAGTATACTGTTTATGCCAATCATCTCTTTTCCTTGAAACCAGCAAAGATATTCTTATTAGCATATTAATTATGCCAACTGGCATAAACAATATGCTAATTAGCATACCTTCAATTAGCATATTGTGCATTTTTGTCTGTGCTAACTTTCACTCATAGCATAGTATGCTAATTAGAACAGAAATTGTACAGAAAGTTGTCATCTCTTCTCCTTAAAACCATCAAAGGTATGCTAATTAGCATACTGTTTATGCCAACTGACATAAATAGTATGCTAATTGAAATACACAATGAACTGAAGGCTGCCATCTCTTCTCCTTGAAACCAGCAAACGTATGCTAATTAGCATACACAGTATACAAAAAGATGCCATCTCTTCTCCCCTAAACCAACAAGGGTATGCTAATTAGCATACTGTTTATGCCAGCTGGCATAAATAGTATGCTAATTAGCATTCCACTCATAGCATAGTATACTAATCGGCATACACACTATAGAAAAAGCTGCCATCTCTTCTCCTTGAAAACTAGCAAAGTTATGCTAATTAGCATACTATTTATGCTAACTAGCATATATAAGTTTATGTTAATCAGCATAAACAATATGCTAATTAGTATTAGCATACACAATATACAAGAAGCTTCCATATCTTCTCCTTGAAAACCAACAAAAGGTATGCTGATTAGCACATTGTTTTTGCTAACTAGCATAAGCAATATGCTGATTAGCACATTGTTTTTGCTAACTAGCATAAGCAATATGCTAGTTAGCATACCATTTATGCTAACTAGCATACCCACAGAACACAATTAGCATACCTTCTTATTATCATACTGTGCAAGCCACTGGCCTTCTTTGTACACAACCTTTCAAACCTTGATGCCTTTCTTATAAGCTGGGTGTGCCTTTTTTTATAGTTTCCATTTATATTTGTGGGCTTGCCCAAACCATATGGAGTCCTGCTATAAAAAGCGTACATCGTAAGACACCGAAGGAGGCAAACTTTGAGCTTGTTTGATCACCTCTCTAGAGTTCTACACTTTCTTGATGAGCTCAGATCCTCTAGGTTTAATGAGACAAGTTGTACAAATGATCTCTCTTAAACTGAGACCCCTCTATGATAGACACCAAAGCCATGTATACACAAAGCACACAAGACACAGAAGATACCCAAGTTTTTTATAAAAGTGCATTATCTTCGAGCAAGAAGTATATTGAAGATGCAGTGATTACAACTTAAAAGCTGAAGGGTATGGTATTATAGATTGCTTCATAGCTTTGTGGGTTGATTGTGTACACCTACTGTCTCCTTGGGATTGCTCCATGGGCATTTTGATACATCGTACCGGATGAGAAAGTACATGGACGATGGGCTTCTTGTGTTTAGCTTGAAGGTATATGCATCCAATTGCTTGTAATATAGACCTTGCACAACATATGAGCCTCTATCAATTGCATTGCCCCACTCATCGAGGTACCCCTTCTCCACCTTCTCCTTTGCTTCAACACACTTAACCAGGTAGAAATCCACATCCTCGACATTGGTCGAAGCATCTGGATTTACAACAAATGTGTCGCCAGCACATAGAGTGCTACTCAACACATCATGATGACCTTCGTATGTGAAGTCATCGTAGGTGACTGCTTCATCTATCGGCTCAGAATCTGACAGAGCCTCAT
This sequence comes from Adiantum capillus-veneris, assembly GCF_014529385.1. Classification (NCBI taxonomy): domain Eukaryota; kingdom Viridiplantae; phylum Streptophyta; class Polypodiopsida; order Polypodiales; family Pteridaceae; genus Adiantum; species Adiantum capillus-veneris. Next base: position 106,831,165 of record NC_140958.1, read on the forward strand.
CAGGTAATGACAATAGAGTATGATAATCCCAAGGCTGCACATGAGCTTTATTGATGCAACGATTCCATCTTTCATGCATGCATGCATCATAGAAGCATGCCAAGGCTCTTGTTGCAAGGGCAACTGGATCCCCAAGGTTGTGACCACGAAAAGCATGTAGAGAGCGAGTTTTTGCCACACTGACACAATTCCACTTCACCTCCCTGTTCATTCCCCCCTCTTTAACCTCCCAAAACACACAGGCACATTCTCTTTCTTTTAAAGGATAGTGTGAAGGTGCTCCCTGCGAGACAGGTTGTCTTGGCAATACGCAACCACATCAGCTACACACCACAAAATAGCTCCATTAGGTTTTAGCTATTCATGGGTCAAGGTTCTTTTCACAACTGCTCCTACACCATCATGCTCTCCCTTGTCATGCCCTGATCCAAAGAAGAACTAGCTCATCCCCATCTCTGTGAGGCCACCATATCTTGCAACGAAGTAAAAAGGTCTGGCTCCCTTGAACTGCGAGGCCGGACCATCAGACCACACCCAATGTTGATTAGGAGTGACACCCTCTTGTTGTAACCAATCATGGTGTAGCACGAAGCAGTGTTGCATAAACAATGTGTCATGAACCTTATCATCTGATATGAAGAAGTGGATGGTTTTGACTACCTCCCCTGCCCTGCGGTAGTACGTTATGTGTACAAAAATGGTTACTTGACTAGAGTGCCAATGCATTGACTGAATCTCATTTTGTTCCTTGAAGGAATAATTCTCTGCGAAATCAACAACTAACATGACGACATCGTCTGAAAACCAAAGTAGGCAATCCTTGAATTGTTGTCCTTGCCATCAAGCCACATAGTTATGAGTGATAAAGAGCTCCAACTTGGTCTTCAAGAGTTGAAGAAACTCCCAGCACTGCATTTCTTTCTGCAAAAGATCTTTTCTTTTGTTACTATTTCCGTGCTTGGCTTGACCTTGTATATATGAAAATACTTTCACATTAATACTATTATATGGCTTTGTTGTCTCCAAGCAGCATAATTCCAACCTATTCACTCCACATTCAAACACTCTCCCATCAGGCATTCCCTTCTATGGAAAACTGCATATGCGGGATTTGGACAGAGAACAAACTCCCACATATGTGTGACACCTTTGAACGTGTGATGTGAAGCCAAGCAATCCTTGCTAAATTTCTCACCTGGGGCACAGATATTGCATATACAATCACAACCTGCTCTATGTAGCCCATAAGCACGAGAGCACATGTGGTTCAGTGTGTCCTTCAAAAAGGACATTTGCCCATGGTATTCGCAACATCATGTGTATCTATTGATAGCCATTTTTCGGCTTTCCATAATTGCCATAGTAAGCTACCTCACCCTATCAAATCACTCAAACATTTTGGTTATCCCTACCATTTCACTGTACATAGGCGTGTGTGAGTTAGGGACTTTCTCCATATTTTCTTTAAAAACCCTCAGCTAGCTAGTCACTGGGCTAGTTGAGCCAAAAAAATAAATAAAATCAAAAAAATAAAATATATTATGGCCCATTTGTGTGTAAATATTTCATTGTATATAGGGCCTAAATAAAAGGATTTTTCATAATTATTTTGGTATTTATTTAAATATTTCTACCTATGGTGTGTTATTTATGCTATGTACATTGACTCACCATTACCATATTTTTTCTTACCATTTTATATACTCTTTATTCCATATAAAAATAATTTCATACAAGCTTCTCTTATTTTTGGTGTAACTCCATCCCAACAAAAATCCAAAAAAACTAGTTCTATTTATGTTTATATTTTTCACTATTGTGATTTTTTCCTTCCTACATCTATTCTCTATTACTCTCATAAATTAGACCACCAAAAATATTCATCTTTTTATGGTAGACTTATAATGAGAGAGATTTATTTTGATCCCTTTATATTTTTTCCACCTATATTATTTATATTTGACATGTACATATTTTTTTAGACCCCTCAATATTTGATTTTCTTAGTTGTACTATTCACTTATATCATGATCTCAACAATATCTTCAATTATAGACCTACCAAATAAGGTCAAGGGTATGTGGAACGCATGCATGCACCATGGGGGGCTCACTCTTAGAGGTATTCAAAAGAATAATCCAAAGAAGAACCTCACAAGGACTTTGTGCAGTGGAAAACAACAGCGGTTTTGCTGAATTTTTTAAGATCACATGCTCCCTGAATTTGAAAAGGTGATACAAACAAAAGTTGTAGCTCGTGAGCTGAACTTTTACCTCAATTTTTTTCATAATTTTTTGAGCTACGAGCTGTGAGCTATGATTTTATTGGTGGACCCCAGTTGCATATGCTATGCAGCCACACTCCCTCTTCCACTTTATCATTTTCCTCTTTCACACACACTTCTCCACTCATCATCCCTACCTCTCTCACCACTCCTCTCTACACCCTACTCACCTTCTTCTCAACCTTGAAGAATAAGAGAAACCATGGTGAACTCATGTCTCCTACACACACTTCCATTCCAAAATTGACCACCTAGTCTCATTTTTCCTCATCCATATTACCCATATCTATCAAAACACCACAAAATTCAGCCTCTTCTCTTGAAAGACAGCATCATGGTGATTGATTACTCATGCTCACTTACCTTGGATCCCAAGGAAGGTCAAGAGTGGAGAAAAAACGTACCGTCAAAGCTAGTGGACCGTCAACAAGCGTCAAAGTTGATCCTACTCAAGACACTTGGAGCATCAACATTGTAAGAAATCCATATTTTCTTACCTTAAGAGTTTTTTCTTCCTTATTTGTATCCTACATGGATACTCCCATTGTAAATATCCAATTCCATTTGTAAATCAATAAAAATACTAACTCTACTAATTTACTAACACTAACCTACTATGAAAAGTCCTATCACCTCCACTTCTCTCCTCTCTCTCTCTCTTCTTCATCTATCCCCACCAAATTCTTGATAATTCCAAGCAAAAGAAATTAGATAAGTGCTGAAAATCTAACCCAACCATGGTTAGAGAAGTAACCCTAGCCCTCAAAATTGCTATAAAAGGAGGGTGTAGCTAGCACAAAGTGGGAGCCATAAGCAAGAGCACTATGCTATAGCTTGAGAATCCTAGCTCAACCTCTCTAGAAGGAGCTCTTGAGTGGAAGCTCATTGTCTTATGCATGTGCATGTTTTGTATTAGGGGTGATTAGCAAGGGAACTCTATGCCATTGTAAGAGAGAGTGATCATTCAATTGAGAGTAGGAAATCTATCATTTCTCCTACTAGTGTAAGCCCAACATTTATTGAATCAAGGAGGCCGGATTTTGGAGTAAGCTTGGATACTTTGTCTCTCTTCCAACGTGAAGTAATGGACAACAATGATGTGTAAGTGTCTTGGTATTTTTTTTTAAAAGTTCTTGATAGCTTGTCTCTGGGTGTTGTCATCAATTTAGCCGACTTGCTCTAGATTGGTCTAGTCCCTTCGATACTCTAAAGACTAACTTTGGATGTCACTTTCAAAAACTATCCCACCAACTTTTCCATGGAATTCCATTGGAGAACAAAGTGTGTCTTGTTTGATATAGTTCTGCTACCTTGAATTTGACGTCCAAAACTGAAACACCATGTTTGGATTCACACTTCAAGTATATCTATTGAAGTGAAGCATCCTCCTCCTCTGTTGATAGCTGCATTGGGGGTCCTTTCTTTTTTGTTTGGTTCCCCTCTTCCCAATTTGATATGGTTGTTCTACTAATTCCAAATTGCAGTGAGCATTTATATAAAGAGAGGCCATTTTCTCTTGCTTGAAGAGCTTTAGCCATGTCTTGCTCAGTCCAAATGATTTATGTGCGCTTTTTAGGCCTTGGTGGCGTTTTCGAAGAGTTTTCAATGTGCTCAAAGATTGCAGGATCTATGTCATTTGTGGTAACTCTGGGATTTTGGAAACTGGGTTTAGCCATGCAAGCGCTTTGTCAGCTCTCGATAATACCTTTATAGTTGATGTTGTAGTTCCCATTTTGCCAGTGTTTTCAACCTCCTTTAAAGTAGATGTTGATGAAAAAGGAAGTTAGGAGTTTGGGTATATTTGGTTGGCTAGCTCTTGTCCTTCTAGGTGATAATGTATTGTGTCTTCTCTTTGCCATACGTTGGAGAGGCGGAATGGGGGAACACGCACGGCACAAACACAAGGGCCTCTCTATAGCTCAGGGTATCCACACCACCCCTATCCTCTTAGAAAACGCCTTCAATAAAACACTTCTCACTAGCAGACCACCACCTGCTCAATTTCCACTGCTCACACACTCCACAAATTCACCACAAAACACACACCTACTGCCACAGTCTGTCTCCACGCTTACACGCTCACAACCACTCAATCTCACTCTCTCACACAAAACACCGTCGATCTGGGGAGGGCACACACATCCGCACTGTCGGCACCGAGGGAAAACACCAGAGCAAGAGAAAGACAAGGGGGGAAGGGGAAACAACAACAAGACGGGGAAACAGTGGCTCAATTGCACTTCACAAAACATGTTATTTTTATTTTCTTTCATTTTTTACCCCTTTGGGGGGGCTATCTTGCACTGCCCCTTTGGCCTACCTTTGAATTATCTTTGTCCGACTCCTTCCAGCCTTCTCTCTCTCTATTTCTATCTCCTTCTTCTCCCTTTTGGTCCGGCTTCCACTTTGCCTTTGCCTTTACTCGCCCTTGCTCTTGTATTTTCCGGTCTTTGCTTGCCTTACCTCATTGGGCGCCCTGGGAATGATCCTTGCCCTTGCCTTGTACACATTGTGTCCTCCTCTCTCTCTCTCTCTCTCTCTCTCTCTCTCTCTCTCTCTCTCTCTCTCTCTCTCTCTCTCTCTCTCTCTCTCTCTCTCTCTCTCTCTCTCTCTCTCTCTCTCTCTCTCTCTCTCTCCCTCTCCTACCCACTGCCCGCGGGACTACTCCCCATATTATGCACCGAGGAGGGGGAGCATTAGCGAGGTCGCTATTGCCCTCCTCCTTTAACTCCAAAAGATGGACTTCAAGGCCGTGGGAATGGGCACTTCACCAGGCACTACCATGTCATCAATTAACTGCACCAACACCGCCCCCTCTATGCGCGCGCCACTGCGCATGCCCGTCAACACCAGCCAAAACCGCCACCTTGCACTCGCGCATAGCCGGAACAGCGCCCCCATGGGGGTGTGCCATCGCCACGCCGCATGGAAGCTTTCATTCCCTCACATGCTCTACAAAGCCTCACGGGCCAGCTCTTATACCACTGCCTTCAAGCCCGGAGCGGTGCATATGGAATATACCTTCCCGCCATGTGGTGGTTGCTGACTCCATGGCCTCAAGGCCTTGCAAAATTTTGACTCCGCACTGCCTTTCTCACCTACCATGCACTCAATTCCAGCATCGTCGAGCTCCTCCTCTTCAACTAGCCCTTCAAGGTCGATAAGCACCATTTGCTTGTCAGCTACAATCACCTGCTCTTCTACCGTTGCATCAAAATCCACCAAAGAAGAGAGAAACTCGTTCTCTATCACATCATCCTCATCTCCCTCCATAGGCACAAGTGTTCTATTCCTCTTGGCAAAACTTTGCACCTGCTGCACCACTATCGCACATTCCACTGCTACCTTCATCAACATGGCCATTAGCATGGCACTACACATCACCCTTACCTACACATCATCACCTGTAAGCCTAAACTGCTCCACTTGGTCTTCACTAGGCATCTTGTCTTGCACTTTATGCTTCTCTTCACACACATTCACTGCCTCTCCACTCACATGTAAGAGGTCGAACTCATCATACCTAGATTGAGACGACTCCGTCTCCCAACTTATGTCTGCATCCATAGAGCTACTGTCACTTGACTCAATCTCCTCCTCTGTTTCAAGCTCAAGAATCTCCTCTAGCTTCATCGATTTGACCTTTTTTGCAAACCACACTCTTTGGTCTTTACCGCACCTCAATGGAGCTTCTACAACCACACTCAAACTTGAGAGCACTTCCTTTGTCCACTCTGGAACCACCTACACATCCTCCACAATTGGAACCGTTCTAGCCGGCATCTTCGGCATAGGAACCACCCTGTCTCTATGTAGCCAAAGAACCCTTGGTTCTTCTTGCACTTGCACTTCTCTTTGCACCACCTGCGGCTCGGCTACCGCCACATCACACTGCTTTGGCATCACAGCGCCTGACAAAACCTGCCTAGCCTCACGCTTCTTCAAAATCTTTTTGGCCCGCCCTTTCGCTAGAGCTATCGCCTCTTCATACGACATCGGGCTATCTATCTCCACCTTATCACGCACTTCCTCATGCAGGCAATCCATGAATTTACTCAACTTTAAAAAACTCGCATTTTCTATAGCAGTTATCTTCATCAATTTCCCCCAAAGGGCTTCAAACTCCCACTCGAATGCTTGAAAATCACCCTCCAAGTTTTGCTTCAACCCGTCCAGCTTCCGCTTTACTTCATCCAGCTGTGCATCCGCTACAAATCTTCTTCAAAAAGCCGCCTCTAGGGCTTCAGAATCTGCCTTTTCTTCTTCACCAAGGCTATTGAACCATAGCCTCGCTTTACCACGAACCAAGAGAGGGAACACCTGTACCGCACCATCTTCTCTCGATAAACCGCTTTCCAACACAAACAATCCATAATCTTGAAGCCAGGTTTCCGCATCTTCAACCCCAGTGAAAATGGGAAATCCCGTCCAAGCCATCACTAGCAGCACCTGCTCTTCAAAGGCCGCATCTTTGGCATCACCAAAAACACCACTTCGACATCAACTTGGAGCATCAGCATACTCCTCAGTCGGGGCACCAGAAGATGGAGAGGGGGAATGGGGGAACACGCCCGGCACAAACACAAGGGCCTCACTATAGCTCAGGGTATCCACAGCACCCCTATCCTCTCAGAAAACACCTTCAATAAAACACTTCTCACTAGTAGACCACCGCCTACTCAATTTCCACTGCTCACACACTCCACAAATTCACCACACAACGCACACCTACTGCCATGGTCTGTCTCCACCCTTACACACGCTCACAGCCACTCAATCTCACTCTCTCACACAAAACACTATCGGTCCGGGGGGGCACACACATCCGCACTGCCGGCACCGAGGGAAAACACCAGAGGCAGGAGAAAGAGAAGGGGGGAAGGGGAAACAACAACAAGACAGGGCAACAGTGGCTCAATTGCACTTCACAAAACATGTACACAGGCTAGCAATGCCATCACCATGGCCTATTTACACAAGAAAATACAAAGAGCTTTGAGAGGCACACTCCTCTGTCAGAGAATTCCACTTTGCAGGCTTCAAACCGCATAAAAAAGCGCAAAAAAAGCCCCTAATTTGATTAAAATTTGGATTTTATAGGGGGGGTCTTCTTCAACTTTGGAAACTGCTCTCACATTTGAACATCTGGCATCTCAATTTTAGCATCTTTTGGAAGGGGTAGCCGCTTTACTTTTTCCCTCTACTCTCTGTTTCTCTCTTTGCACTTGGGGGGGGGGGGGGGGGGGGGGGGGGGGGGGGGGGGGGCATTAGCGAGGTCGCTATTGCCCCTAGGCTTCTTTTATTATTATTTTTATTTTCTTTCACTTTTTACCCCTTTGGGGGGGCTATCTTGCACTGCCCCTTTGGCCTACCTTTGCATTATCTTTGTCCGACTCCTTCCAGCCTTCTCTCTCTATATTTCTCTCTCCTTCTTCTCCCTTTTGGTCCGGCTTCCACTTTGCCTTTGCCTTTACTCGCCCTTGCTCTCATTTTCTCCGGTCTTTGCTTGCCTTACCTTGTCGGGCGCCTTGGGAATGAGCCTTGCCCTTGCCTTGTACACATTGCGGCCTTCGAGCTCTCTCTCTCTCTCTCTCTCTCTCTCTCTCTCTCTCTCTCTCTCTCTCTCTCTCTCTCTCTCTCTCTCTCTCTCTCTCTCCTTCCCATTGCCCACAGGAGTACTCCCCATCTTATGCACCGGGGAGGGGGGGGCATTAGTGAGGTCGCTATTGTCCTCCTCCCTTAACTCCAAAAGATGGCCTTCAAGGCCGTGGGAACGGGCTCTTCACCAAGCGCTACCACGTCATCAATTAATTGCACCAACTCCTCCCCCTCTATGTGCGCACCACTGTGCAAGCCCGTCAACACCCGCCAAAACCGCCACCTTGCGCTCGCGCACAGCCCGAACAGCGCCCCCATGGGGGTCCGCCATCGTCGCCACGCCGCATGGAAGCTTTCATTCCCTCACATGCTCTACAAAGCCTCACGGTCCAGCTCTTATACCACTGGCTTGAAGCCCGGAGTGGCGCATAGGGGATATACATGCCCTCCATGTGGCGGTTGCTGACTCCATGGCCTTAAGGCCTTGCAAAATTTTGAAAATACTCCCATAAAAAACCAACTTCCCCCCCAGCTTGTCTTGTCTGCCAACTGGCACCCTGTGATCTAATCATCGAGTTGCAAAGTTGTACCGAGTCCCCACTTTGTCGGTCCCTGACCGTGTAAACCTCGCCGCCTTCTAATCCTTTTGAGCTCGATATCCAAGGCCATTAAAAACAGAGAAAATCATCTGCAAACTTTTCACCGCTAAATGCTCCCATTTTTTCCCAGGCCATAACTCGGTGCTCAAAACTCAGAATCACGAGCCATGAATTCTTGCTGACTCCACTTGGCATGCTCTTGTCAAGGCCTAAAAAATGCCAGATGGCGCATTCTTCAGTGCGGGCCAGTGAACTCAAACCCAGCCCCTGGAAAATCTTCAATTGATCATAACTTGCCAACCAAAGCTCCGATTCGCAATCTGAGAAGACAGGCATGCTCCATAACTCGAGCTCTACTCGTGCATCTAGTAATATTAGCCTGGGTGACCTATCCCCAACTGTCCTGTCCGTCGGAGATATGCTACCCACTCTGTCTTTGAACTGCAATATCTTGAGCACCGGGGCTCCGTTTGACGAGCCGTCTAGACCAGCCTCTAGAGCACATCGAGCACTACATCGCAGAGCACTGCTTTGGCATTTTGGACACCTTCATCTGCTATCCCATCTGGACTCATTTTGAAGCTTTTCTGGCCTAAAAAGCTACATTGAGCATACATCTCCGCTTCCCTTTGGCTGCCCAGGTCTTTGACACCTGCCCTAGCCTTCTGCACTGCACCTACCTGCAACCTCTGCCTGGCATAGACCACTTCCTAGCACGGACCAACTTTGGTTGCACCAACGTACACTGACATACAAACAAAAAGATTATTTGGCTCAAAATATGTGGTCATAATACAGGACTCCTCTTTTCCATATGTGCCCTGACATAACAAGGCACATAACAGTAGAAAGCTCATTTAATTCAAAATGCAATTAGAATGCACATGCTTTATGGTTACTTATAGGTATTGTGATTTGATTGCTCTAGTTTGATTTGCTTCAAAAAGGTGTGAATACTCTTTTACTAAAAATTTCCTCTTTGTCAAGATCAAGAACAATCAGCCGCCCAGGTTTAGCAGCCACAAGTGTTGTCTTTGCCCACCAAGAGTTTACTACAATACCAATAGTCCATATGAGTGGAGACAAATAGATAGTGCAAACAGATAGAGCTAAAAAGAAAACTAGTACAACACCAGAAACAACCAAATTTGGTACTCAATAGTACCAATTTGGTACTGTATTGTGCAATACTTAGTTTGGAAAGGGTACTTGATAGTACCAATTTGGTAATGTATTGTGAAATACTTAGTTTATAAATGAATAGTAACATGGGAACACAATTACAAGTTGAACACACCACACTATTATAGAGAGAAAAAGAGATGAAAGACAAGGCCAAAACTTGAATTGATTTGATAAAATAAAAAACACTTTGTGCTAAATACATTTGCATGTCAAAAGGGCTACAGTTTGCATGCACGAGTCAACTGATCACGGGCACGGTTGTGCTTCTTTCTTTGCACATAAAAAAGCTCCAATAGGGTCGCCAAATCAGTAGAATCACTTGTCCGATTTTGTACAGCATCACCAACCACTGGATCCACACCCCCGTCTGTGCTGTCCACTTTTGCATCCTCTGCTGCCGCTTCCTCCTTGGCATTCTTGGCCCCATCCCTGTTCTTTGCTTTGCCTACCTTTCTCTTTTCTACCTGTTCTCCTTTCTTGGCATCATCCACCCCTTTCCCCTCCTTAGAATCCACCCCCATCTTATCCTCCCCCTAATCCCCCTTCTTGGCTTCCAACCCCTTCTTCGCCTCCCCCTCATCCTCCTTGGATTACACCCCATGCTTGGTCTCTTTCCTTGCCTCTTTAGGTTCTTCCACCACTTGCTTGGTATCTTCCCTTGCCCCTTTAGGTTCTTCCACTCCCTTCTTGTTCACTGCACCTTCCCCTTGCCTATTCTCATCCTTGTTAGTGATATGATCTTCAGACTTTGTGTCAGAGCAGCATCTGGTTTGGCAGCATCCAACTCCACTTCCTAAGGGACTTTACCACCCACATTTTCTTTATTCTCCTTAACATCCTTGTCCTTGTAGTCATCGTTTCCTTCACTATCCCCCGTGGTATCACAGTGTTGTCCCTCTAAGTCTCTTTCCCTTCCACACTATCATTCTTTAAATCATGAAGAATATCCCCCATCTCTTTAGTAACCTCATGCTCCTCCCATATACAACTTGTAGAGCAAACTTTGTGGCACCCTATCCATCCTTGAACACCTCTTCATTTCTTCCAGTGGGCCCAGCCGTTGCAACATCCTCCTCCTTTGCAAAAATAGCAAAAGACAACATGTACTTACAAACAACCTCACATTCAGTGCAAGTAAGTAGATGGTTTGCAGAACACGCACATACTTACTCTTCACAACATGACGCCCAATGACCTAGGACTTTGCCACCTCGGGATCACCATAGTACATCCAAGTTTAACACAATGATCCCTGCTTTATAGCAAAGCACTGAAGCAACGGGGTTGATATTGATGTCGGCACTCAAGCATAAAGGTTCCAACAACCCCTGTGGACTCAAACAACTCATCACATGCAACACACACACCAAACACGTGGATCATACCCACTGAATCAACGACCTGGGGCCTAGGATATATTATGAATCTCTTCCCAAGCCTAATATAAAAAATCATCTGCTTCACAAAGAGGGTGTGGCCTTGTGCTTCCTTCCATGTTGCCTCCAGCATGTCATAATCATGTTGCCAAACAACACCAAAGGGGGAACCAGATTAGTACCAAAAGCTAGCAGGCAGTACTCAAGGCATCATACTAACAAGTAGTACCAAAAACTACCAAAACTACCATGTCATCAATGACAGAAGACAACCATGAACTACCAAAAATGGAACCAAATCAGAACCGTGAGCTACCAATTAATAGTTGAAACATAAGCAGGGAAAACAAAACCCTAACAGCCACCAAAACAACGTTGTCAAAAGCTACCATAACTACCTAAAACTACCAATACCACCAAAACACCATTGATAGAAAGCAACCGTAAACCACCAAAGAGGGAAATAGAATACTACCAAAAGCTTCTAGTTAGTACCAAAAGCTAGCAGGCAGTCCTCAAAGGATCTACCAAATAGTACCAAAAATTATCAAAATTGCCAAGTCATCAATGAAAGAAGACAACCATGAACTACTAAAAATTGAACCAATTAAGAACCATGAGCTATCAACTAGTACCAAAAGCTTCTAGTTAGTACCAAAATCTGAGGCACTCACTCAACAATACTTTCTAGGTCTATAACATAGTTAGGTGTCTCTACGTAACGCTGTGGGGGGTCTACCTCTGTACACAGATTACTACCACTTTGCATAAGACGAGGCTTCTTAATAGATGATGGGTGGCCTCTATGGGAGGCACCATTTTCCCTTCGCCAAGTTTTGACCTTCCATTCCAACCCTCCCGGGCGGCTGGCACACATACTAAGTACAATCTCTCCAAACCTCGTCCATGTAACCTTATAGCTCGCAGGGTCCTTTGTTGCCGCATGGAAATTCTCAAAGAAAACAACGTGCAAACTTTGCAGTGATCTCCCCACAAGATGGAGGGGCTTGCTATACCTTATGGAACACAAACCTGCAATCTTCAATCACTCTTGGTGGTTGTACATGATTCAAGTAAATCTTTGTATTCTTCTGGAAGTGTTGCTTGAAAAAAGTCATCCATTAGTCATTAGGGAGAACTTCTTCCATCAGATCCTTTGGAATCACACCATCCATGCTGAGACCATACTCCTTGTGATGTTCTTCGGCTATCTAGAAAAACTTGGTAAGAAGAGGGTATTCCTCCATTTTGTTTTTGCCTGCAATGTGGAAACACGTTTTGGTAATACAAAACACAACACAAAGATTTTGAACTTCTCTTTAACACATGGATGACCTTGCCAATGCAAAATTTAAAACTGTGAAGTAACCAAATTGTAAAGTACTACATTTGGTACAGTAAAGTGCCTCAGTTTATATGTTAACCTTCACTGCCCTATAGAGGTTTAAATTTGTGTTCGGCTCATAACATATATACTTTCATGCATGCAATGAAAAAAAAAATGCAGAACTCTCAAGATACCATACACACATTTGCATGCATGCAATTTAACAAGAAAAAATATTGGGCTCAAAACCTCAAAATCTTCACATGATAATAGCTACATATCATGAAAGAAAAACAAAACCAGTGACACAAAACAACAATGTACACATGCAAAGGAGGAACACCAACCTCTGGACTTTGTAGATGATTGAGTCTCATCCTCACCCAAAAGCGCTCCAGAGCTAGCTAATTTCTCCACAGACAAGTCCCCCTTGCTAGCTCTTGTGTTTGGAGTGTTGATGCTCCGATAAAATTTTACACTTGTGAAGGGGACCTTGCATCCATGGTCCTAGGTTTCTTCCCCTTGTCTGATGAAGCCTTGCCAGTAGATTTCCTTGCAGGCGTCCTCATAGTCGTGATGGTGCACATCCGGGGACCTGGCTAGCTACACTGTAAAATGATGAACGTGATGACTGTGAGAGGTGTGCAAATTATTTGCTAAAAAAGGCTTGACAAAGGCGGTCTATGAGAGAGGTCTAGAGCTGATGCGAGGTGCAAGGCGTAGTGATTGACGGGGGATAGAGACTGGCAGTGGTCACGTCACAGGAGTGCAAATGTGCAACTCCCATCCATAATTGCACATACGTTTTCTTTGAAAGGAGTGGTGTTTCAATTTTTAATACATTTGTACTTTAAAATTCCTACTCTTTCAAAAAAAAATCTAATACATTCCCTCCTATAGTACTCAAATTTAGATGACAAAAAAGTTTCCCTCCAAAACAACTTGGAAATATGTAGAAGTACCAACTAGGTGGGAACCAAAAAGGTCCTTGTTTTGTACTACCAATGCATGCTTTAGCCTTGTTATAAAAAAGTTCTCTAATGATGGCTCTTGTAACATCTAATTTTCTACACCCATTTGAACAAAACTTATTTGTCAGTGTAGAGATTTCTTCAAAATAAATGAGGGATAATAATGATGAAGAATACACAGTGAGATGGAGAAGCCGTAAATAGGTTTTGAATGCGTTGGTGAATGACTTATTACTACTTCTTTCAACAAAGTCAACATCTTAGAACAATGGAAAGCTTGTCTCTTTTCCTATAGAACCGTTACTTCATAGTTATTAGTTGCTAGTTATTGGTTTCTGGAGGGAAATTTCCATGTTAAGGTAGGCCACTTTATGCGAGAAGGGAACCCCATCCACAAAAAGAGTGCGGGGAGAATGAAGGCTCAAAATTGGGGCAGTTAGGGTAGATCTATTCGGGCTCCACACCGGACAAAGGGTTGTTTATGCTTAAGGGGTCATCGATAAACCAAAAGGTATGATTAAATGGTGCTACTCTATGAAGTAGCTCTGGAGAAGATACATTGTTGTGGTACCACATACAATAAAAAATTGCTAAGTATATATTACACATTATTCATGAACATAACAATTCCATTGGGTGCCAACAATTTGTTAAAAGAGAGAGCTTCCTTACTAAATGAAGCTATGTTTGAGCAACCATGAAAGGAATTTTGTTAAGTCATCATGATTCTAGTGAAGCAGGGTGGTTTCATATTGTTTTAATCCACAGATGGCTCTAAACAAAGGATGTTTTAGTAGAACTCTCCGTTTTCTTTGATTGATATGCCAAGTTAATGAGTTCTTCACAAGAAAATTCAAGAGCCCATGCTAGCTAATTAATGGAATTTTTTGTAACATTCTGTTATCTCAACAAAGAAGAGATTGAAGATTTAAGATGGTAGGTTAAGTAAATACTTCCAAGGTATTCTTAATCAACCATACAATGTTGATGGTAATACTGAAAAATTTCTTGATGTTTGCTTGCTCCTTATCTAAGGTGTGATAGAATTATTTTGCTACAAGGTTAAGACATGTTGTTATGTTGTTAACAAAAATTGTGAAAACGTGATTAGGCTTTTATATATGGGAAAGAGATCATACTAGGTTGGTTAAAAAACCAAAAAAGCCTATTACTACAAAGTTCTATTAGAGTAAGGAACAACCAAGGAATAAGGAACCTCAATGCTTAAATCAGTTTTTGCGAAAAAACCTATGAACAAGAGTTATCCTTCACAATCTCCATGCAGATTAGAGGGTAGTAAATCTTGATATACTAAGAACTCAATAGGACAACAACACCAAACATTGCTTCCTCTCAGACACACACACAATCTCTCACACTCAATCAACATTGTCCACCTTGTCATCCCCAACTATTATTTACCATCTCTCTCTCTCTCTCTCTCTCTCTCTCTCTCTCTCTCTCTCTCTCTCTCTCTCTCTCTCTCTCTCTCTCTCTCTCTCTCTCTCTCTCTCTCTCTCTAGCAAGGCAAGAAAACCAAAAAACCCAAAGGCTAAGTGAGGGCAAGAGATCCATCACCTTAAATTGAGGCAAGGAACTTGTAAATGCCAGCATCCACCACCTCACCATGCATAGATTTAGTAGTATGTCTAGCTACATTCCCATCTAGTAGTAGATAGAGAGTAAATTAGGCAACTAGAATTGTACAGATAAGAAAAGACCCTACTATAACGAGCTTCAAGCTTGAGCATATAGTGTTGTGGACAAGATGAGAATGGAACCAACATACCTTTTTAAGAACGAGAGAAGATGCATATAGAAGCAACATATCCATCATATATAAGAAAACCCATTCTAGGATGAAGGCAAGTTATTGCACCATTCCCCAACCATACAATAATGTAAAGCTAGAGAAAGAGAGAGGATGCCCAGTCCTTCGGGTTAAATTCATTCAAAGAAAGGAGTAGTAATAGTAAATAGTACACTATAATACTTACACCCATGGGGGGAAGAGCTAGTCCTCTACATTGATGAAGATAGTAATGTCCAAGGAATGCAAAAGGATGAGAGGAGACCATCTCCAAAGAAATATCACTGTCGTGTAGAGTGAGGGGAAAGTAATAGAAAAGAGAGACTATGTGCAAAGAAACACAAGAGTGACACTAAAAGAGAGAATATGTAAGGCCACAAGTAAAGTCCAATGTAGTTAATATCTCACACTTTCTAAGGATGGGAAGGTAGCCAAAGAGTATGAACTCAAAGGAAAGATTCCCACCTAGAATAAGCAACCCCATTAGAGGTTAGAGAATCAACATAGAAGTGAAGCAAGGGGAGAAACCCCAATTAAGATAGCATTGAGCACTATACAGGGTTTTTTTGGGGGAGAGAGCCACCACTTGGCTTGTATAACCCACGTATAGGGTTCATCATCAAGATTTGAAGACAAATTCTATGAGATTTTTTTATAAAAGCCTTCTCAAGTTCACAAGGGGCCATAGTATCCCACAAAAGAGAGTAGCTTCAAAAGGGGTATGTTATTTTCATGAGCTAAAACATCTGAGCTAGGCATGATGAGCTTCAAATAAATCATCTTGACAAGAGACATATTTCCCTTAGAAATATGAATTGTTGAGAAAAATGTGTGAGCAACTCATAACCATATTTTTTTTGGAGAAATTACCTTGCAAGACATACCACAACCGTATTTCAGAGAAATTATGTTCTAAGCTAGCTCAAAACCATATTTATTTGAAGAATTATGTTGCCATAGATGCTACAACCATAGTTGTTTGAAAATATGCTACACATGCTACAACCATAGTTCTTTGCAAAAATAAAGCTCAAATCTAGCCAAAAAGCATATTTCTTTGGAGAAATTAGGTTTGATAAGGTTAAGAGGATGATATGGACGATAGATTATTATGATGGATGGAGATGGAGAATTGTTAAGAACTTTGATCTACATTTCCTTTTTTATTCTTCACATATGCCTCCTTTGTCTCTTCATTTTCTTGTCCCGCACACAATGAAGAATGCATACCCCTATGAAATGCTAGCTCGAGAACCTTCAAAGTGTCTAATTTTGAGCACTTCAAATGTTCAATCTTGAGCACTACCATAACAAAATTGTTATCATCTTTGATATGTTCAATCTTTGTGAAAGAAGTGATAATAATGCTTGCAAGCAAAGCTTGCAGTCCATGCCCTCACACACCTGACTTTGACTCACAAAAACATACACAAAGGAACACATAAAAAAGAGACAAGGCAAAGAGCCACAAACAAAAAGTGAGAGAGAAATGAATGGATTACAAAATGATAAAGTGACCAGTCCCAAACATCAAAGTCCATGGTCAAGGGATTGCACACCTCAGCTATCCAACTACTATCGGTTAGAAATATGGAATAGTTAGTTGTATGGGATTAATGATTGGCATCTCTCCTCTATGAAGTTTGTGCAGCTGCATGCCCCCCTCTCCTAGAATTTTGATAGCCATGAAAGGATAGTCCATTGTCCTTCCCTTGTCGTCAAGGTTCGGGGTCAGGGGTCCACTGATTTGGACCGTCCATCACATTTACCTTCCTTCATCGCGAGATCAACATTGATGTAATTTTTTATAATGGCAACCACTCATCTCTTTCCATGTTAGCACAAGAAATGTTATCTCCTATCAACACATGCACAAGGAATACTACAGCAACCTCAACAATGCCACCTAGGTGCCTCTGCCATGCAACACATCCGCCTTGAGAATGCTTTTGACTACACCATCTCCTGCCACCTCCACTGTCAAGACCCAAAGATAATGGACCGAGATCATTGAACTGTTGGAATTAGGGCTGCAGAGAAACACACACAGCTTGGAGAAGACGAAGGAAGCTCAAGGCACACTATAGAGAGTGTGCTACTTAGTGTGCAATGGAAAGATAGATAGCCCTAGAGTGATGGGCGTATATACAATGCACGGGGGAAAAAACCTCCTAAAGAGGGAAAAAATGCCCCGGCAGTCCTAGTGTGTTCACACACATCACTACCCCATGTATATGGTAACAAATCCCCCCTGGAGTGATGCGGTGAACGAGAGCTGGCACATGAGTAAAGGGAAGTGCCATGCCCTGAGGACAGGATCAGTCCACAAAGGGGAGTAAGCCCAAAGCTTTGCGGAAAGCTTCAAGCTTCTCACGAGACAATGCCTTTGTGAAAAGATCTATAAGGTTGTCCTGTGTTGGCACATAAGCCAAGCTGATCTCTCCTGCTGAGAGCCTCTCCCTGACATAGTGGTAATGCACCTCAATGTGCTTTGTGCGAGCATGAAAAACTGGGTTCCTCGCAACTGCCAATGCCCTCTGACTGTCAGTGTAGATAGTGTTGGCAGTGTCCTGTCCAACACCCAAATCAGCCATAAGGCGTCTGAGCCATACACACTCAACCGTAGCTGTGAAGACTGCCCTGTACTCAGCCTCACAACTCGAAGTGGCCACAGTAGGTTGCTTCTTGCTCAACCATGATATACATGAACTGCCAAGCATGAAACAAAAACCACTTGTGGACACTCGCGTGTCAAAACAACCAGCCCAATCTGAGTCCGAAAAAGCATGTAAGTATGGTAGCAATGATCCCCCCTTGGAATAAAACAAGCCAAGATGTAAAGTGCCACTAAGGTAGCGGAAAATCCTCTTGACAGCCTGCCAATGCTTAGACCCTGGGCTATGCATAAATCTGCTGACCTGTGAGACTGCAAACTGAATATCTGCCCTCGTGTTGCATACATAAATGAGGCAGCCAACAGCAGTTTGGTAAAGAGTGACATCAACAGGATCACCTGCATCATGTAGACTCAACTTCAAACTTGTTTCCATGGGAGTGGCAATAGGTTTGCAATCCTCAAGTCCAAACTTACATAGCAATGTCTCTATGTAACTTTTCTGACACAAGGCAATACCACCATCACACTGCTTAAACTGTATACCCAAGTAATGATGCAACAGCCCCAAATCTTTCATCTTGAAAGTAGCATTCAAATCATCCTTAAATTCAGCAATATGTCTCTCATTTGGTCCAGTGATCAGCAAATCATCAACATAAAGAACCACAATGAGAAGTACATCACCAAAACTGAGATCATGAACTATACATCTGTCATCCACAAATTTGACTACAAGTCCAAGTCTAGCAAGTGCGGATACAGACAAGAGATTCTTCTTGATCCCAGGTACATAAAGTGCATCAACAAGTGTGAAGGAACTGCCATTAGCAGTAGTGAGCACAATCTTTCCAACTCCCTGAACTGGATAAGAGGCGTTGTTGGCACAAGTGACTGAATTCCCATGAGGGACAAACTCGAGAGAGGTAAACAATTCATGATGTGAGGTAATGTGCTTTGTAGCACCACTATCAAAATACCACACATGTGAATCTGCAGCAACTGACAAGCGTGCATCATGGACAGCAGGATTATAAGTGCACTCTACGCTAAAAGCCCATTCTACATCAACATCAGCAACACAGTCTCCTTTCACAGAAGACTCAACAATGGCTGCATTTGTAGTGGAACTAGCATTTGCAGTGGAACCACCCTCTTTCTTCTTAGCCTCTTTGGCCTTCAACTTAGAACACGACTTGATCAAGTGATCATTGGCTTTACAATAATGGCAACGCATCTTCTTTTTGCCCTTATCACCAGAATTGCTAGACGAAGTACTGCCAGCAAAAGCATTAGGACCAGAATTTTTGCCACTCACAGCAGAACCATAAGAAGTGGCTACATTATTGTTACCACCCTTTCTTTGAGAAGCAATAAAAGTCTGTTCAACTGCACGCTGCCTAGTCCTGTTTTTTCTAGAAAGTGACTCTTGCAACAGTAATGTGCATAATGCATCAAACTTGACAACTTCAGGATTTCCTTGGGTCATCAGTCTCCAAGTACTAGCAAAAGTCTGGTAGGAATCTGGTAAGGCATCAAGAACAGTCTGCACAAGGGAACTGTCTGAAATGACTTCACCTGCAGAAATAAGCTGCTCATTGATATCCTTGACACTAGCAAGGAAGTGTCCATATCATCTTCCTCATGCATAATCTTCGACTCCAGCTCTTTACGTAGCAAAGCAATTTTAGCCTCATTGCGGCTTGCATAAAGACCTGCTAGAATATCCCAAGCCTGTTTTGCAGATTTTGTTGAACGGATGTGAGGAACAATGGTGCGCTTCACAGACAACGCAATCAATGCATGAGCCTGCGCATCCTTAACATCCCAACGAGCTTGTTCTGCAGTAGGCAAAACTTCTCTAACAGCTGCAATCCTTGCAGCAAGACCTGCAACATCCTCAACATCGCCTACATCCTCAGAACCAGGACGTACATCAACGCCCTGCACAATGTTCCAGACACCCTTTGACACAAGAACATGTTGCATCATATAAGCCCACATAGGGTAGTTGTCCCCATCCAACCTGTCCTCAGCAGCAAACATCTTGAACACATCTGTGTTGTTGTTGTCAGCCATGGTAAATGCTGCACCTGATGTGAAAATTGCCCAAAAATAGGAGAAACGGAGCGGGAACAACCTGTGCTATATAGCACAAACTGTAGAAGACTATAAGGCACCTATTATGCAGAAAACGACACTGACAGAAATTCTGCACAAAATGACAAAATAGCCTGTGCAGTACTGCCTATAGTGAAAACGGAGGCCGAAATGAGCCCAAATCAAAATTCTGAGCAAATCAGGCTCTTCGAGTTCTCCCAAAATTTTTGTCGACCTGCGAACGCTTGCCAAAGCTCACTGAAATCGGAGAAAGTGAGCAGGCGTGTGTTGGAGCAGCTGGCGACTAAGCCCGGGAGGACGTGACCTGCTCTGATACCAATTGTTGGAATTAGGGTTGCAGAGAAACACACACAGCTTGGAGAAGACGAAGGAAGCTCAAGGCACACTATAGAGAGTGTGTTACTTAGTGTGCAATGGAAAGATAGATAGCCCTAGAGTGATGGGTGTATATACAATGCACGGGGGAAAAATCCTTCTAAAGAGGGAAAAAATGCCCCGGCGGTCCTAGTGTGTTCACACACATCACTACCACATGTATATGGTAACATAAACCTTGCCACATCAACAGTAACGAAAAACAAGTGATAGGGATGTACCTGTGCTGCCACTTCAGATGCCAACACTCGATGCACTATCGCATCTCCACTTTGAGGACCAGTGATTACACCTAATGGGACCCCCTCCCCTTAACACTTGATAGAGACTCCCTCCCCTTTGATGCTTGACGGAAAAGAAAGGTCATGCACTAACCTTTCCTGTAATATATGCTCCCCATGGCTCCCGGCCTCCGTCAATCGCCACTGGGTTGCCCAAATTATGGGCAAAGGTGAGTGCATGACTTTTCCCTACTCCATAAACAAATTGAAGATCCCATCTACTAACGTGTTGCACTCTGAGGCCATTCCAACTATTGAGTTGGAGATGCAAACTATCAAACTACAGATGTTTAGATGGCCAATATCCATTGGTTGCAATTGCTACAAGTGCTTAGCCCTTAAAATTCACATCCAATCACGTACACCTACATGTTGGCCACCTAGTTTATAGTTAACCATTGCCATACTGAACAAGGGTCTACATGTGAGAGATCTTTACTAGTATTGGTCTTGGGTTTTTTCTACATGTTCTTGGGTTCTGGATTGAAGTCTTAAGAATACGTTTCTTAGAAAAACCAAAAAACCTTACTAAGTTCAAAAACTCATTTTGCCAGGGGAATATTGAACAGCCTCATGTGTGTGTAGGGTAAAGGGGCCAATAGCAGACCAAGTACCAGAATAGGGACGCAAGTTGTAGACTAACGTAAGCAAAAAATAATCATTTAGATACCTAGTAAAGGGATATTTTCACATCGTCTGCATATTTTATAAACTGTACTTTCTTGCATTTGGGCCACGCTTGTCACCACTCAGATCAACACTTTGCTTGAATCACTTGAAGACGACTCCATACTACTACCCAATCATGCTTCAAAACAGTGGGACATTGCCATCATCATATCAAGGAGTTGCCCCTTTATGGCCCACTACTTGAATAGAAAGCCAACCTCAATTCAAAAGCTAGTGAACTTAGCAAACAACCCAACAAGTCCAAAAAATAGTCCCCCAAAGCATAATATGTACTGAACCACTCTCTGTGAGGAGTCACATGAAACGATGCACCTGAGTCAATAACCCAATCCTGTAAAGCATAGTCATCAGCGGCAACCAAAAATGCTAAATTCATGGCAGATGTGAGATAAATGTCTCCATAAGAATCTTCAAATAAACATTGTTGATCTCTTCAATCTTTATACTGCTTTCCTTAGTCTTGCCTTCTTCCGACTTCTTATCTTTACCTTTCTCTTGTTTCAACTTTCGATAGTCTTTCTTCATATGACCCTTTTTGTGAAAATGATAGCACTCAATGTCTTTTAGGCCACGTGATTTGCTATGAGATTTTCCTCTCTGATTATGCTTGCCCTTTTCTTGTGATCGACCACGAACAACGAGAGCATTGCTAGTACCACGAGAAGTATCAAGATTCTTCCTGCTAACCTCTTCAGTAAGCAAACTGCCCTCAACATCAGCACATGTTAAACCATCAGGAGCTGCTGAGTTAATTATGGTTGTACGAAAAGTATCCCAACTTTCTGGCAACATAACTAGCAAGAACATTGCTTTGACCTAATTGTCAAAATTGACTCGTTGCGCAAAAAGCTAACTGAAAATTGTGTTGAACTCATTGAGATGGTTGCACATGGGTGTGCCCTCATCCATCTTTAAATCAACTAACTTTTTTAGCCAATAAACCTGTGATGCTGCACTTTGCTTCTCATACAGGTCACATAACTTCTTCCACAGCTCATAGCTAGTCTTTTCCATGTTCACATTGAAGTACACATTCTTTGACGAGGTCAACATGATGGTGGACCTTGCAGCTCATCCAACTCCTACCAATCTTACTCATCCATATCCTCAGGCTTTATCCCCTTCATCTTTATTGGCCGAATCTGCTTCTTCTGTACTAAGACACTGTAAATTTGTTCCTTCCAAAATGGGAAGTTAGTGCCATCTAACTTCTCAATGTTGAACAAAGAGTTCTCCGATGATGAAGCCATCACTCGATAAGGAACAAAAGTGATAGATCCGCTGCACTAAAGAAGACGATAGAAAACTTGAAAAATTTCGACAGAGTCTCCCTTGCAAAACTGACTTCTGAACCCAAAACAAATGTATACAATGACTAAAACGCTGATCAAAGTGGCTAAACTGGCAAGATAGAATCTCAAAGAATTGTCACTGTCAATGTCTCCAACTCTAGAAGAGTGTCTCTGACCAATTGAACACTGTCAAACGCATACGCATGAAGATGACAGCAATGCCAACAATGGCGGGTCAGCAGATGCACACCAATACTGCACTAACCGCATAAACATACATCCTATGTCGATGCCAAAACTGTGGAGATGTCGGAGACTCGCTCCAAAACCTGTATCACCGAAAGGATCTCCACATTTGAGAATCCCCCGGCTCAATAAAACCTTAACACGACCCTCAACAATAGGCTTTGCATATTTCCATCACAATACATAAACCACATAAGATCTTACATCAACCACAGAAACCCTTTTCTATAACCCCTACGGCGGTTTGTCTGATTTCACAAACCCTCAAGACCTTACATCAAATATGCATGTGACAGAGATTGTAGAAAGAGTCTGCAACGAAAACCTGTACGCAAAAAATTTGACGAAGGTAGACCATCCTGTTGTCTGAATTGAATATCCCTCAAAATGTGCAAAATTTGCAGAAACTTCCTTTTGCAAAGTTGTAGACCACGCGAAAACGGTTGGGGATCGGGGGAATGGACATGAAATAAGCTATTTTTAGAGGTCAAAACAGATCTATAAAAGTCTACAGCTTCTACTTCACGACCTACATGCAGTCTGAGTGACGTCTCTCAAAATTGGTGAAGATTTTGAGAAAACTTTCTTCTGCAAAGTTGAAGAAGACAAAAAATTGTGTAGGTGCGACGGAAATTGGCTTGAATGAAGACGTTTTGTTAGGCCAAAGCAGTTCTGCAAAAACGTGTTGCAGTTTTTGTTGCTTCTCCGCTTGCCTCCCCGCAGAGCTCCAATGGTGCTCTCAATCCCTGAGCTCTGATACCAGTTGAAGTGCGCGTGCGAGAGCGTGTGTGTGTGTGTGTGCAGCAATGGAGAAGAGAGAAGAAGAGAGAAGACACAGGTTTGGGTGGACTCCAAACACAATTGTGTTTGGAGTCCTAACACAATTGTGTTAGGGTTATGAGTCCTTATTCTTTTATGTAGAATGAATGGTCAGTGTTAGTTCCCGGTAGTCTCCGGCCGCCCAACACTTAGGCGCGGCACATTGGGCTTTACCACCCCAACAGGTCTCTCGTCTGACATCTACATTACAGATCGATAAGTATCATGACCTAACGCTATATCTAATCTGCATAACACTACATGCGCACATCCAATCCTCCCAAACATACATATACCTAAACCTAAATATATGTATTCATCTATCCCTTTATATCTCTCTCTCTCTCTCTCTCTCTCTCTCTCTCTCTCTCTCTCTCTAATGAATCGAGAGGATAGAGATAGATAGAGATTAAAGTTTCAATTACTACATCTCTTACCCTTTCAAAAAATGCACTCAAGTAACTACCCATGGTTTAGAATATTGCTTACTATTGCAAAGAGTAGTGGGGTGGATTTAACAGTGCTAAGTTGACACCGGTTCTTATCGAGC